>NC_043993.1:17998702-18063702 GCF_902150065.1 Myripristis murdjan | reverse complement strand
CCTCTCCTGTAGCCATCCAAACAGTGAAGCTCCAGAAACTGAACCAGAAAGACATACAGAATCTGAACGCCATCCAGGTGTGTATGAAGCCTTTCTATGTCTTTTCACCGCATTCCCACTGAAAGAGTCATGAAAACTGTGATTTGTCTGCCTGGGAAATGAGCAGCAGCCACTGATAGCTTAGTCTTCTCCTGTTTGCATGGCAGCCTAACAGCCCCACCTTGGTGATGGAGTGCTGGACCGGCTGGTATGATGTATGGGGCGACCTCCACCACGTGCTCCCCCCAGAGGGTAAAGCTTTCATGTTATAGGTGTCCACATTGATGACATTTATGTTTCTCTGTTTGTGTTGTCACACTGCACTTTATTAGCCCGGTCAGATCCTTCCTCTCAGTGTTGTCCTAAGAGTGGGGTAGTTCAGGGTGTTTTTACACTGTACCAGTTAGCTCAAGATAAAGCTGAGATCTGGACTATTATTGATCAAGCCTGGAGAATCTGATATATTTGGTCAATATTTTGCCTTTTTTAACTATCAGATATTGGCCAGCCATCATTGACCAGTAAATTATGCCCTCATTTAAAAGCAGTGGTGTTTCCCAGAGTTTCCCAACTACTGAATCGTGTCCCACTGATGGTCTAAAATGCTGCTTCAAAAGCGTTTTCACTCAGTAAAGGAAACACCATTTTTTCTTTGAAATGATCAAAGTTAAATATACTTAATATTGGCTCAAAATATTGACTATCAGCAGCTTCACTCAAAAAATATCAGTAGCAGCCTTACCAACCATACTACTGATAAAGGTGTAAGATCAGAGCTACCTCTGCTCTAGTAGTGGACTTGTTTGCCACTGACTTCCCAGTCAAGTCATACAGCATCACTACTTTTCAGTAGTGATTTTTTATCATTGCATATCAGCAGTGATGCTATATACACTAGCATCACTACTTTTCTCTGAAAACTGATCTTTTAAAAAATGATTTCTCTTCACGTCATCCCCACTGAATGTTAATTCCTCTTTCCTTACTGTAATTGCTCTCTTCATTATGCCTTCAGAATAGGAATGGATTATATCTTAGATATAATCCATCCCTATTTAATTGCAGTGGTTGCTAATGTTTGAATTCTCTATCACTTATTATTTTTCTTCTTTGGGTGACTTAGAAATTTACTCCTTTATGGTTATTTTACAGTTCTCATTGCGAGTTGTTCAGGTGAAAAACACCACCTAGATGCTTTAAATGTAAATCTAAATGTCTGAATCGGAGTTAAGGATGAGCCATTGTCATATATTAGCCTGGGATTAAAAGCTCAGTGTAGAATGAGGATAAAAATAAAAAGGAGTAAGTGCAATGTGAAAAGCAGTCATTACAGTGATTTGACCTTCAGGAGGATGCGGTAGCAGCATGACCTTTACATTATGAAAGCATCATTTCTCCTGCACCCAGTAATCATGTCCAGCTTCTTGGCAGATTTGGTATCCACTGTGAGGGAGATCCTGCGGAGAGGCATGTCCATCAACCTCTACATGTTCCACGGAGGCTCCAGTTTTGGCTTCATGAGCGGAGCTCTCGCTAATCCTTCGTACAAAGCATTAGTTCCCAGCTATGGTCTGTTCCCATGTGTATCATTTACATTATCATTAACCATATAGTGATGTCTCGCATGTAATTGTGCAAACATTTAAATATAATATCATTTGTAGTGTTAGAGAATTACCTGCTTCTTTTCATTGCATGCAGAGCTGCATTATGTTTTACAACCTGCAGGTGGCAGTGTATGATAGGTAATCTGCCATACTGTTTTTGCAGATTATGATGCCCCTCTGACTGAGGCTGGGGAGTATACACCAAAGTACCATCTCCTCAGGGATCTATTTTCTAGATACAATAGTAAGTAAAGCACTAAAATAAAATAGTACTTCTAATCTTTTCTCTGTATTTTAGTATATCAAGCATCTGGTATATACTTCAAAAATGCACAACTGTGACCGAGTCTTTCACCTCTGCTTGTGGTAGGTGAGAGTTTCCCCGATATGCCCACCCTTCATTATAGGGAGGCTTATGAACCTGCTATCATGTATCAGCACTTGTCCTTGTGGGACGCCTTGAGCCTCACTGAGGGAGTAAGTGTGTGGATCTACATGTGAAAAAAACATATTGTTGCCTCTCAGTCATGGAGGTCAGTATAACTATTTAATCTTTCCCTGCAGCCTTTAAAGTCCCCCACGCCAGTAAACATGGAGAATCTACCAGTGAACAATGGCAATGGCCAGTCATACGGATACACCCTGTATGAGACCACCATCACCAGCGGAGGTTTATTGAAATCTGGAGACAATATTAGAGACCGTGCCTTGGTAATGCACCCTTTTACATGATGGGATAAGCTCCCTCTGATACATTCTTGCCATATCACACAAAGGATCTGGTGGGCTGTCATCAATTTGCCTTATATCTTGTACTAGTGTGTTTCTTAGTTTTATTATTGTGTAATTCTTGTACTTGTAGCTGCTGAAAGGTCAGTTATTTGTCAGCTGTCAATGGCTGCTCCATGTTGTTCTCACACAAAGCACATCTATTCAGTAGTGTCTGCAATTAATGACTTCTGCTGTAGTGCTACATGGAGGGACACAGATTACACTGAAATCAGGATGAGCAGCACTTTGACAACATCTTCCCTAATGTAATGTATTTCCTGTTGAAATTGGATATTGCAGAAGACATAACAAAGGGAGGAGTCATTCAAAAGTGTTAAACCAATGACCTATCAGTTAAACAAAGGAAATTTCATTTGATGGGATAGTGGAATGGTTATTAAAAAGAATGTGATGCTTTTATTGATTGGGACATTTCCTACTGGTACACAATGATGTCACAATTTGGATTTTCCAACAAGCTGACAAAGACCTTTTTCATTTCATTTGGACTTTAAAGATAACCTTTAAAAAAAAATGATGGCTGAGGCAATACAATCCCTACAACGGACCTGATGGCACCTTTGAGATGCTACATTCAAGTAAAACAGTTGCCTGTGAAGTCAGTTATTTTAAAATGAGCTTTTTTTGCCCAGGTGTTTGTAGACAGAACATTCATTGGACTTTTCAAGCACCGGAACCTGGAGTTGGCGGTTCCCGATGGTAAGGTATGACATCAAGGTGGATGATAACGGCAAATATCCCATCGGCCTCGTTCCCAATGCTATCTCAGCTCTGACTGATAGTGCATATTGTCTGCTTTTATCATCAGCATACATTAAAGTAATTTATCTATGCAGGGACAGCGGACGTTAAGCTTACTGGTGGAGAACTGTGGACGGGTGCATCGTGGAAGAGATCTTGACAAACAGAGAAAAGGTAATTGCCAAGAAGACACAGTTCAATCCTATGACTGCTATTAAATTGCTCAAGCTCTCAGTGGTAGCTGTGGTAGTGCAAGCCAATTTTGATTTGTATTTTCACAGGTCTCGTGGGAGACATTTTATTAAACAATATTCCTTTGCGGGATTTTACAATATACAGCCTGGATATGAAACCCAGCTTTATTGATAGGTTTGTACGCTTTATTACATTGGAAGCTCTGCATATCAGTTTCATTTTTCTGTTATATTGTATTTTAAAATGTTACCTTTTTTAGTCTCTATCAGGCACCCTGGAAAAACCTCCCTCAAATCCCCAGCTTTCCAGGGTTTTTCATGGGGAGACTGTTTGCCTATGGTTATCCAAGTGACACATTTGTGAAGCTGCCAGTGAGTGAACACAAATTTGTGATTATTGTGCAAAGACATTTGCCGTGACATGCTTGTGATGTGCTTCTATACAGGTGGCTGTAGGAGAGCTGCATGAATTGGGGACTGTGAAGCAAATTAGTTTTGCTTTGTGTCTGCAGGGCTGGGGAAAAGGTGTTGTGTTCATCAATGGGCTGAATCTGGGCCGCTACTGGTCCATTGGTCCCCAGCAAACTCTCTACCTCCCTGGTCCCTTTCTCAATAGTGGAATCAACCAGGTACAACTGCATCAGTTATAATCTTCTCATGCATTGTAATGGATCTACTGAGAAATTTAATTTTGCTATTACCGTTACCCAGAGCCAGGTTCTGTTCAAGGTTTTTTCCCTGTTAAAAGGTTTTTTTTCCCTCACCACTGTCATTATGTGCTTGCTTATAGGGGAGATTTGGTTCATGGGATGGGCCAGAATCTGTTGGGTCTTGAGATAACTTTTTCTTAAGATTTGATGCTATACAAATGATATTGAATTGAACTGAATTCAGTCATAATGTTTGGTGTTAAAATATCAAATTTGGTGGAGAAAAGTCTGCACACTGCTCTTGCAACACGTTAATTTAATAAGCACAGTAGACACATTTCTGGTCCTTTCCATCAAAGCGTAGACACAGCTTTTCACACCGAATCTTACATATCAATTATACTCCCTATCTGTTAACACAGGTCTGAGGCAGCTATGTAGACCGCCATCCAACGATATGATTACACTGTGATGAAAGACATAGATGGGTCTTAAATGTTAGTGGTGTGTTAATTAAAATAATCTGAGGTGTTGCAAAAGCATTGTGTGGTGTTTGCTATAGAGTATATGTGAGTCAGATTTTTCTCATCTTCCTGTGGAATACAGTGCTCAACCCTCCTTTGTCCAACTTTTCCTCTGCTTGTATGAATCAGATCATTGTTTTTGAAGAGCAAGAGGCTGAATACAAGATCCAGTTTGAGGATACACCCGACCTTGGCATGGCAGTAGACATCCAGTGACTGATACTCCTGTATGGACTGTGGCATTATTTGTAAAATCTTGTCTTTTTTTTTTTTTTTACTGTGTTACAAAGTGCTTTTTATCACAAAAGGGTTCATTTTCTCATTCAGTGAGAATATCAGTGCAGGTAATCAATATGTCATGGTCAACTGTAATGTCATGACTTGATACAATCTGGTGTTAAGTACATACACAGAGCTCTGCATGAAGTTAACACATCAGCTGCATCGATCATTCAGTAAAAGGCAGAGACACATCATCACATGGAAAGCTTTATGACTATGTACATACCTGTAGTTACAGTGGGACTTTACATATGGAGCAGAAACCACAAGTAAACCCTCTTCCCTCTGGATGGCCAATTAAACAGTAATCATTTGGGGATGCCTGGTTGTAATATAGCATTGTTAGATTTGTATTGCTTGTGTAAGTATACTGCAGGTTGTGTGGAATAACATTTATTGCACTGAAAACAACCCATCTTTTATAAAAAACAAACAAAAAAACATGTCCATGGGACAATATGAACGGAATGACACGGGCTTCAAAGGGAACATACATCAGTAGAGAAATATCAAACCCTGCTTCTTCAAGGAACTGTTTACAATTTTGAGGCCTATCATGCTGAAAACTGATCAAACTCCCTCTTATTTAAATATTCAACACCAGAATCTGAGAAAATGTCAGCATTTGTAAGCAATGCTGGTGCAGGTCATTGGAGTATGAAATCATCACTCGCAAGCCAGCCATCCAGAACAAGAATAACAAGACGATATAATAGAACCGTATGAAACGACCTGCATGCAATTTTGTGAGTAATGGTTTTCTTTCGCCATTAATTAACTTGCACATAAGTATAACTAACAGACTAACCTGGATGGTGCCAATTCCCATGGAACAGTGAACAATTTGATCGAGGAAAAATAGAGGGAGATTGATTAACAATCGAGTGGATAGGCTTCTACAAATCCTGAATCTTCTCTTCGACTTGAGAGTGCAGAAAGAACTCAGTAGTGCTGCAGCAAATAATGAATAAACAAACACATGAAGTAACAAAGCAGAGGCAGCAGGGGCATTACAGTTATGCTCTAATAAAGCATTGCTCCCTCTTTCTCAGTGCATGTGTATGTGTGTGTGTGTGTGTGTGTGCTCACTGACAGCTGAGCACATTATGTGTACGCTTGTTGAGGAGTCACATGACTCCTAATTAGTGCTGGGATTTTGATGCTATCTAAATAGCTCAGTGTTGTACAGTCAAAGTGGGGAGGGTTCATCTCCCCTCAGTGCAGTCTGTCAGTCGGTGCTGACTCACTTAAGACAAGGACCCCTTTTATTCTGCTGTGCAGCCCTGTGCCCAGACAGCCAGCTCGCCTCAGAACAAAAGGACCCTATTTAATGCTGATTGGATGGTTGGCTGGTGTTGTCTGGGCTGAGAGGACTCTTTATTGCTCGTTGTGCCATCTCTTCCTGCAATTTAAATTGCCTAACATCCTTTGTCTCAGCTCTCTGGAGAGACCTCAGTAGGCAAGCTCCTTTTGGCAACTCCCACCAGTGTCTCACATCAGTCAGTGCTCCTAGTGGAATAGGACTTCTTCTGTGCACTTGTGCTTTGATACTCTATGGCCCGTACTCACGCATGGCTTTGAGCTGCTTGTGGCAGACAGGTTCGCCTCCATTTCTAAGCTGTGGTGAAGCCAGCGACTCTGCTGTAAAATTATTATTGACTCTGACCGTTGCTTTATGGAGCTGTGAGGTTGCTTTGAATCCAGAGAGAATCCCACTGCGGAATACCTCTCCTGAAACATGAGTAGAAAGAGGCACAAAGAAATACTTGTGACACCATTAAAATGAAAGATGGGTACTGGGTAAGGACTACACAATACAGTGCATATCAGAATACATGTGATATGATTTGCATCATGATGCACATAATTACACATAATTTTTTACTTATTTGTTTTCTCTCACAAATGTGATAAATATTAAGACTGGTGTATAAATTCAAAATATTGCAGGAACAGCAGTCTGATTGTTGCTTGATTAGGGAGAGTTCATGCAATTACCTCAACACATTATGTTCAGCTGTTATAGTTTTCATATCTCATGGTGCACATTGACCCAATATGCTCCCCCATCCCTATCACCCAAGATAATCACCGTGTGGAATTGGACTAATTTGCATGTCTAAATAGTTGCTGTTACCTGTATTGGATGAAGTATTTCATATCTCCACATTAGAGTCTGTAAATCCTTTCTTGCCCTCATTCACCAGCACAGGCTTCTCTGTCCGTGTGTGCCATACTAATATCTGCAAGACAGAAGAAAGACACAGACAAGTGGAAATATACTTTATTAGAGTACTGTGCAAAAATGCACTAATTCTGCCTCTGGATGCTGTGGAGTAGTAATACACTGTTATATACCACTATAAACTCTGGAACAGCCTGCCAGAGGATCTGAGAGGAGCCGGAAACATTGAAACTTTTAAACGTAGACTAAAAACCCATCTCTTTGGTCTGGCCTTTATGTAGTGTCTTATAATATTATAATTTTTATAGTTTTGTAGGTATTCTACTTCTTATTTACTATTAATTATTTTATCTGTATTTGTTTTATTGTTATTTATTGACAGTTTCTATTATATTCTACATTCTATCTTATTGTTTTTCTTTTTCTTTTTTTTTTTTTTTTTTACATTTTATTCAGTATCTTATTCTTGGGTTATTTTATTATTGCTGTGTCTTTGTTGTTTTAAATCGTTCCATATTGTTTTTTTTGTTTTTTTTTTAAATATTTTATTCAGTATTTTATTCTATTCTTATTTATTTATTTATTTATTTATTTTATTTATTTTAAATTAACCATATTTTATGAGTGTGCATCGGTCTCCTTGTCCTTTCACTTCTTATTTTATGCTTATTTGTCAATCAAGATGTAAAGCACCTTGAATATCATGCATTTGTTTGAAAGGTGCTATATAAATAAAATTTGATTGATTGATTGATAAAACTGCAGCACAGTAAAGTAACATGTCCAGTGAGCTTTAAGTTTAAAGAGCTGGATATAAGAAAAAAGCCTTTATGACAGCCAAGTATCTTAAGACACATTTCCTGACAACTGAATACAAACAAAGATTTTTTTTTTTTTTTTTTAAACAATTCATGGTTTTGCTCAACAGTTCAATCATAGAGAGAGCCTGCCTTCCTCACCTTAGTGCAGTTAGCAGCCTTGGGCTCCAAGTCATTGAGAGTGACCAGCTCCTTCAGTAAGCTGCTTTCCTGATAACCTCCCTTCACGCCTCGCAATTTGAAATAAGCCTGAGGTTTGTAGAGAATGAGGCGCAGGTTCACCGCGAAGCCAGCCATGTCAATGGCAAAGGGGCGGTGTGGGTCGAACACGGTTTTCCAGCCGTACACTTTGCCCTGGGTGTTCACTTTAGGGGACTCATACCGAAGGCCGCCCACAAAGGCTACAGGCCACACTGACACCTTTCTGGTGGAACGCATCTGTGATTTTGGAAACAGAGACAGAGAGATTGTGTAAAGCTTTGTGGTGTAGTTCAACTGTGGAAATAATCATAAATTCTGTAAGACTGTGTAAGCTGGAGACACACTGCATAAATAGAGCAGACTGTGAATGGTCTGGATATCTCACATAATGAGTGGAATTTGCTGATTTTTGTTTAAGTACTGTAAAGGTGCACACACTTAATGACATCGTGGATTTGGGGAGGACACACCACCCCGGCTCTCACACAATGCAACCCCTAACCACAGAAAAAAAAAAACTGACATGTTCCTACAACACAGACTCCTAACAGATGGGGCATCTTCCTTTTTTGTTTATTCTTCTCTTGTTCAACTCTCATAGAGTATTTCTGGTCACCAAATGGACTGGAGTCATTTGGATTGAAATAACCAGACAGGTTTGAAAAAAATTGTGATGGCCCTTACTAGGCTGGGAGACATCTAAGTGTGCAACTCTCACATATTACCAAATAATCTGAGTCAGCAAACTGTTGTGAATGAAAAACTACAGCAGACCAATCTTGAAAAAAAGTTGTGCCAGCTACGTCAGGGCTATATTCAGCCTAAATGTCATGTGCCATGTCTCCAACCATAGTAAACTAACACTCAAGCTCTATCCCTGACTGGGTGTCTGCATCAATATTGTCTTAGAGGAATACTAAGACACCAACATTTTTGGCAAAATACCCAAAACTTTAGCAAAAAGACTTGAAATCAATTGGAGTCATCACCCCAGCTTTATCAAAGTGAAAAAAATAAACCTGACAGCAATTCCCCAACTGTCTTATTTACACAGTGTATCATGTGTATTTGAAACACACATCTTGGAATTTACAAAAAATGAGTTTTTTAGGAGACATTTAAGAGAAGAGGAAGAAGTGGTGGAACTGTATTCTGCTGAACATATTAATCCTGAGGTGACATCTTGTCTCAGTCTGGGTATTTTCCCAAACTGTTGGCCTATTCCTTTAAATCTTGTTCTGATATGCATTCCAACACTGATTTCCAGGACAGTAAAAACAGATCAGCCTTCCTCACCTCCTCAAACAATTCCAGACTGTATGTGTTGTCGTCGTCCGCAAAGTAGACGATTCCAGGTTGGCTGTTGTTGACCGAGAAGGTCTCCCGGAGCCACCGCAGGGCCAGGTTCCTCTGCATTGTTCCCCGTGGTATTCGGGGGTCTCTGGTGTCCCCGCGGACCTTGTAGTTCCTGGGTGTCTCCACATTGAGGTGGGTGTAATTGAGGCCCGTGTCCTGGAGCAGATGGCTGACCAGAGACGTCCTCCTCTGGGAGTCCTCCACCAGGATCCAGTGCAGGTTGGGCACGTGGAGGAAGGTGTTGGCCAGACGGGTCAACTCTGCCTTTTGCACTGGCCGGCTGTAGGTAGGGGTGATGACGTGGATGGTGGGCAGCACGTCAGACCAGGGCGGGGGCCGGCTGTAGACATACTCGGTACGCACCACCTCCACAATGTCCCGGTTCTGCAGGGAGCAGGACTCCTTGAACGCAAAGGTGTTCCTGGAGTTGGAGAGACTATCCCGTCTGTCATCTGGGGTGAGGAGGGATAATGGTTACAATATTTGACTGCACCTGTGTCTACATTTCCAGAAGATTTGGACTATTTGAGGTATGCTGTACATTCCAGCCCAGTGTGTAACAGACCCACCGGTCCACCATAGGAAAGCATGCTAACTATCGTTTTGTTTTGCCAAGGTGTGAAAAATGCTCAGTTTTATGAAGGAGCAGCAATATGATGTAGTATAAAGGGAGTTTCAGAGTCTGCATCAGGAGGTATGCGGGGTGGTGGATGGGTCTTTGACACTGAGGTTTCCACGAGTGGACCGGCAGGTCTTTTACATACTTTGGCATGACATCGGGTTGCACATTCAGATCCTTTTTTCTTTTTGGTGTTTTGGTTGTTAATCTGGAGAAGTATTAGATGCCAAACTAATATCATATTCCTGCTCATGGTTAAAGTACAGAGACTCTGTCTTATGTGCATTAGCTTCATGAGATTACATCAGCTGACATTTTTCCAAGAGGTTAAACCCACTGACCATATCATCACCTAAAATGATTTGTAGAGTGACTGTTTTCTCCACCCATCCTTGAACATTGCAAAGTGAATATGTCATGAAAATTTTTACGTCATCCACATATTTCTGAACAGTTTTTGGAACTGCAGAGCTTCCAAGGGACTGGTAAACATTTTAACTCATTTCCCACATTTCCTCTTTTGAAAAAAACAAAAAACAAGAGAGCAGAGAAACAATAATTTCTACCAAACATGTGTTTTTTAACAAGTGATGACTACAAACATAACACTGAGTTGTGGCAAGTGCTTTCAGTTTTGGTCACGTTTCATTGTTTTTCACTAGTATGATAAAAATTCTTGGAAAAATAAGAATCACACCCTCTCCAAACGTTAACACAGATCTGTGTATAGTTTTTCACCTTTTCGAGTAGCGAGCAGAGGTGTGATGGCACTTTGATGCCAAACAGTGATGAGCAGTGTCCAGGGCAACACAATCAACACAATGGCTAAGATGTCTCGTCTCTTCGGCATCTCCGGGGTCACACCTGAGTCATGCCATTACCTGCAGGACACATCACACATTTACCTCCCTGACTGATCACTTCAACACATGACCATGCACTGCCTCTTAAATAATTATTTATCACTAGATCTTATGGGGAACACTTTATAATAATGTTCCTTGACAAATAATTCATAAGATATTCATAAATATTTAATACATTAGCAGCACTTTAAACGTTGGTATAAATAGGGTTATATATATATTTGACAATTTACAAGTAAATCTGGTTTAGGTAAATGGTTAGATAGATGCTTACATGTAACTAATATATGTACAAATACTGCAGTAAATTTTCTTAAGCACTTTCTTAAGTGCTGATAAATAAAACAATACACATTTGTATATGCTTACTATTTTGTAAATAGTTAACATACAATTATAAACATATTTGTAACTAGCTTACAAACACTCCTAAGTGTAAGAATGAGTCCTTTAAGATTTATTAATGCCTTGTAAGTCATATGGAAGATTATTATAAAGTATTGAAAAATCATTGTATAAAAGATTAACAGCAAAGATCATGCAAACAGCTACAGGCCTGTCTCTAAATGGTTATCAGCACCTAAATAATGCCTCTCCTTGACAGAAACAACATTTCCGAAAAGGTCCAGCCCTGTTTTATTTGCTGGTTAGGACTCTCCTACAGCTTACCAATGATCTGCTGCTGTCTACACACCCCGGGGACTGTTCAATACTTGTTCTTTCAGATCTGAGGTGGACAGAAGGTTAGTGCAGTGATTAGGGGGATGTCCATCACCTAGAGGACCTGCATTCAATCCCCACTGACAGCAGGCATTGACTGTCTTTGAGCAGGACAGCTGGATCCTGACCAGCTCCTGGGGCGCTACTCTGCAGCTGACCTCCCTGTGGAGGACAGCGAGTGAAAACATGAATCTCTCCTCACTGGTGTACAACAAAAGCTAGATATCCACATTCTGATTTCCTCTCTAAATGCAGCAGTGAGGCTTCTGACCTCAAAACGAGACCTCACCCCAGTTTTAGCCTCGTTGAATGAGCTAATAGTTTGAACTGATTTCAAGATTTTACTGGTTCCCTGTAAGCTGAGCCTGGATTTTGCTTCTGATGAACACAACCCAGTGAGCTGTGGTGCATCTTAAGCTCCTGCGGGCAAAAATCTCATAGGCAAAGTCAAAAGACAATAATCCTCTAAGAAATGTAATTATTTCAAAGCAGCAAAATCAGTATCTTAATTTTTAATGTTTTTTTATTTGTTTTTGATAAATCTAATTTTATGCAAATTGTGTCTTATTTCTGTAATCATTTTTCCTTTCTCTGTCTTACTTTACTATTTTTTCTACTTTTATTGTTTATTATTATTATTATTAAGTTAGGTCCTCAGGCAAAAATCTCATAGGTAAAGGCAAAAGGGAACCATCCTCTGAAAAAATGTAATTAAATGTTATTACTGAGTAGCAAAATCTGTATCTTTGATATATCTAATCTGATCGAAATAGTGTCTTATATCTGTAATTGTTTTATTTTTCCTTTACTGTGTTTTATTTCATCATTTTTCCTACTTTTATTTTTATTTTGCTATCTTATTATAAATTTTAAATATTTTATCATTATTTTATGAGTTAAGATAAGATATTCCTTTATTAGTCCCAGAGTGGGGAAATTTCATTCGCAGTTTACTGACCTTAAATTTGTAAAGTTGCTGCTGCAGAGTGCTTGAAATTGAGTTTAATATCATTATTCTTTTTCTTATTGTTGTTGTCGCTGTCACTGGATGACAGAGAGCTGGTGAAATTCAAAGTGTCTCTGTTATACAAGGCTCCTTTTGGTCTATTTGAAAGGAAACATAAACTTCTTGTCTATATATAGCATGCTCAGTGAACGAAGTGGTTTGTTTCGGTTCGTCTCCTAATCTAATGGCCCATCACTGCGTTACTGTGTGAATTGTGCTCTAAAGTGCATGGGATGTGGCCGTCCATTGAGGGTCTGCATAGCTGCCAGGCACACATACTGCAAGGAGGCATTTTGTAAAGAAACCGTCCCAGCCCGCTGGAGCTGCTGCACACCAGAAAATAGGTCAGAAAATGCTCCAAGCCTTCTTTTGTCTCATTTAAAAGCACAGCAGAACACTACAGAGAGCACTCCTCAGTTTGTGTTGGAGATTTAAAGAAGGCTACGGCTTGGTGGAAAGGGTTAGTTCATTTTTAAACCCGCCCCTTGCCTGCCTGTGACCAGCTGATACAGACAAAGAGATTAGGATTCACTCTTTTGTGGGATCAGTCAAACCCATGAAGTAACAGAACACCGTCCTACAGGACCTTACCCGTATTTATTGCTAACACACATGTTTGTCCCATCAGCAGACACTGCAGGCTCTACAGACCCTGAGAGGAGGTGACCATCTATGCCAGGGGTTTAGTTTAGTTCATCGTCCCTGCAGAGAGAAAACATACAGCAGTTAGGGTTAAAACTGACAGCATGCCTGGATAGATAGATAAATAGATAGATAGATACTTTATTGATCCCAGAGAAAATTTAGGACTAACACATTAACAGACTCAGACAGATGTTACATATTCAACTTTGGCTGTATATACAGTTGTCTCCTCTACTGTATTTATCTTCTTTTGCGATGATATCATTCAGTCCCATCACCGAGTTTCATTTCAGGCAGTTCACAGCCGGAGTCTTTGCAGGTTGCAGCTTATATTTAGGTCAGCCATACAAGCTTCCACAGCTGACAGATGGAAACTGCAAGGTTCCCTAAACAAGAAGCTCTGACGCTAAACTCATTCATCATTCACACAATGTATGTTGTAACGTGTGTTTTCGGAGATTGTCTGCTTGGTTGGTATGTATCACTGCGGTTCAGCCACTCCGCCTTCAATCTACGCGACAGACATGTCTGACCAAAACAATGCAAACCCCAGCCAGTCATCCCCAGTCCTTTTATTCTGTCTTTCTCTTCACAAGTCCCTCCACGAGACAGATCCTCCGCTTGTTAATCACAACTCTTCAGACGTAATTAATCCTTGATTAAAGAGGATCAACCCCAGTCTGTGAGATCAAGGTTGTGCTAGCTAATTATCACATCAGGATAGGTTTAATAGGGCCGTGTTTTAAAAGCATGTCATTCATATTGACGTGCTGATTAACTATGCACATCATGTTGACGAGGAATGGCTTGTGCTCTTGGGCCTCACACACTGTTTTCCTTCCCCATTTTAACGTAGAAAAAAAGAATAAATAAATGAATAAATAAAAACAGGATGCCAGGCAGGAAGGAAGAAGGAGAAGGAAAATAACAAGGTGAAACACTGTTAGACGTTTTTCACAGCAGCCATTTTGACATGAAAAAAGCAGGGTAAACACAGGTATTACTAATGACATTAATTGAGGTTCTGTTCCATTTCAGTTTAGTAGACTCTTTTCGATGAACCAGAGTGCACAAACCTGGAGACTGGTTCTGTTAAAACTTGGTGGAATGTAACATTCATTAAATTCATGAGTAACACCTTTGTTTACCCTGCTATTTTATTATGACTCACTGTCAAAATGATGCTTAGACGTTAGAGGAAATGCGGAGGGAGCCATGCATGAAGCAGCAGGTGTGACTGAAGCTTTGAAACATCCGTTTTGGAGAACTGGTCTAATCTCAGCCCACCAGCCACAGTGAATCTCATTGGTACACCGCTAAAAAAACACAATTATCACTGCCAATCAAACTCACCGAGCCTCTTGTCCTGATGGAGCCTAATTATCAGTGCACCATATAACTTGAACATAGAGCTTCATTGTATTTCCATATTACCATATTTCACACTGTAAGCAGCACCAGTTGTCTTGATATCGTGTGGCCTACACCCTCAGTTAGCCTAGTTATTGCAGCGGGGTATATCCATTAGGCAACATGTTCATTTCTCTTTACAGAAATACTTTTTGCAGAGAATTAACATGCAACCTCTCACTTCATGTGAGTGAATTATACTTTAAAAGAACACTTCTTTTGCTTTGTTTGCACACAGTCTGAAATGTTTGCCAAGACTGATATAAAAAATAATAGAATTTGCATTTTCTAGAATTTTTGGACAGCTGGTCATGCTCCCACAGCATAGCCAGTATAGTCCTTGTAATCACATGTTAATGTTAGCTGCCCAGTTTCTGTGCACTAAAATTTGAGTAGTTTTGTTACTCATGTAGCCATAGATTAGATGTTTTTGTTTTTATGCATGAAGCTATAAGAGTGATAATTTCACACAGTAGAAAACTGCCACAAATATTCAGTGGATTGGAATAATTTAAGGGGATTAGGGAGTATTTCTTGTAAGCAAAAGGTGTAATAGTCATGCTTTCAATTGATTTGTGGGAAAATGCCATCAGTAAACCTCTCAAAAATATGCTTTACACAACTGTAAGTATGTTAGAAATTTCTGACTTTAATGAATCAGCCTGAAAGAGGACAAAAAAATGTTGCTTTTGTTGGCTCAAAATTTTGTGTAGTTGCTGCTGATACATAATACGACCTGGATAGCTGAAGGTAGTTAACAAAACATTGTTAATGAATATAAGTTATGCATTAAGAAAAGTGGACGATAATGTTAATGGTTCATTATAAATAAATTACAATTTAAGGTTGTCATATTAACAGCCATATATCAGGCCTGCTCATGCACAAAGGCACAATGCAAGGCTAACATTATATTTTGAATTATATTTTACGTGACTTAAAATTAATGTAAGTATAACCTATAACATATTGATAAGGCTTGGTCTTCAAAGAGGCTAATTAGCTAAGACTGACACACCAGCTTTGCTCATTTTGTACAACCAAAATAACTATAAATAATAATAATAATAATAATAATATAATACATAACTTACATTTAAAGAAAGTTTGCTTGCTCATCCACCTAATTAAATTGACTGGTCCATTGTTAAATATCAGCTTAATGAAAACTGGACAATATGGACCTTTTTGACATTAAATAGCAGGTAAACACAAGTGATACCAATGACATTAACTGAGGCTGCATTCCATTCAAGTTTGGCAGAGCCTCTCCAATGAAACAGAGCACACAATAGCAGGACCCTGGCTCTGTTAGACCTAATCAGCGCCTTCCTTAATGTCATTGGCAACACCTGTTTTTACCTGCTATTCATGTAAAAATGGCTGATGTGAAAAGGGTCTGTTGGGCTTTAGTACTTGACCTTTGAGCAGACTCTATGGCTCCTTCTGGTTTGAACTATAATGACTATATAAAAACTGATTGGTCTGGTCTGCAGTTCTGTCTGGTTGAGTCTCATTGGAAATGGCTGCAAAACAGCCTGATAAACACATGGCCTCATAACTGCTCATTTAAATATTACATTAGATTAAGGCCACCTTTGAGTGCCTAATAGAAAGATTAAATATTAATGCAGCCAAAAACCACCAGGCACACAGCTACTTACCTGCCACTTAGTGATGTTATTTAATAATTATTATGATGAGCATAAAGAAGAAAGTGTTGCCAGTTCAAAATAAAACATTAATGAACTTTGCAAGACACTTAACATCTCTGTTCTAAAACAACTGCAGCCTAAAGCTCAGCCTCTCGTGGCTTACTTATTCTACACATCACTGCCTTACAGGTGGTATACTGCAGGTACTGGTTAATAATAAATGGATAAAACATAGCACAGGCAGAAGCCAACAGTAAGAGCAAGGAGTTACATAGTCAACATAAACACTACATAAAAACTAGTGTCACATGCTTGCCACAGTGTTTTGTAACTGACTAGTATTCATTTGGTTGATGGAGGCTGAGGCTTGATTAGTATACAGTGGCTGCACCATGAAGAGAAGCAGCATTTATATTAGAAGAACACAAATGTGGACAGGGAGAAAATCACCACATAAGGCTGAAGTTTTATAAGTGGAAATAGTGCCAATTAAACTGCATGGAGCAACGTGGTGTGGGGCCTTTAATCACACTCCATCAGCTGAGAATGCACAAATACAGGCAGGAGTCTCATAAATCACCCCGCACTGTCATTGATCAACCGAGAATCAGGCAGGCAGTGTGAGCTCTTGCTCTCACAGGCTTAGTGCTGACATACTATACAGTAATCAGTCTTATTCAGCAATACCTTTTGCATCCTGGGATAAAACACTCAGTAACATTATATGAGGCCAAAAACGTAGGTGACAAAGTTAAATCTTAATGAACTGAAATGCCTGTTTGGCTCAGTTGTCTGCTGGATGATGAATTACACAATGTTCTTCCTGTGAGAAGTGAAATTTAACTGAAGCCACAGTATTTTTTTTTTTTTTAAGGCAGTTGGTTATTTTTATCGAGGCCAGGACAAACTGCAAGAGCTATACCATGTGTTGAAGTCGTCAGTGGCCTGTGGGCATACATATCACTTAATACTGAAAGCCTCCCTGTTTGGTAATGACTTCTGCAGGGGGTCTAGATAAGCCAGCCTCAACAACACTTGAACTCCCAACATCCAATTGAAATGCCAAGATTGAGTTTTACCCCCACAGGCTTGGAGCCATGCTCCCACCTCACCAAATAAAATGATGGGCAGGCTCGATACATAAAATATGAGGAGATTTTCACAATGGGAGACTGCATGGCTCATTTATTTATATGTATCTTGCATATTAAGTTCAAGAATTAATCAGTTTTGATCCAACCAGAGAACACTGCATTTTTCTTAGCCACTTTATTACTATAATTTTATGTCGAGAAGCTATGAACCATACAGTTGATTATGGTCAAAGCACCAACTGATAATTTCTGCAACCACAAGTCACAAAAAATGACAAATACTCGGGATCTATTGTTTAGAATTTCCAAAATGACACAAATAATGACATACACACAAGGACCTGACATCCCCACACTGTTTATAAATATTTTACCTTAGACAGTGCACCCATTTATATTCATGTACAGTGTTTTGGCTGCACTTTTGTGCACTGGCTTTGCAGGAGCTACAAAGTGTGTCATTCTGTTGATGTGGCATTTGTAATGTATTACATGGTATTGTATCATCTGGCATTAAAGCTTCAAAACTAATGAAATACCACTAAACAGGCCACCAGACAGGTGTGTGTATGGTCCTGCTGCTGAGGTTGTAGTGATAGAGACAGACTCAAGTCCAGCACCACAGACCTCAGCCATGTCCAACCAGTGTTGACTAATAATAGACCTTGACTGGATCAAAGAGCCGGGAGAGGAGGGAACGTGGAAGATGGTGCCAGTCTCACCTAGCACTTAAAAAGATCGAAGCCCTCTTACCATGTGTTTAAAATGTACGGCACATCTCACCCAAACTATAAATAGGTCCCCTCTGATATCAGACTTCTCAGACGGTGTCTTTCAAACCCTGTCTCGAGTGGGAAATCCATACTAATGTTGTCTGCGCTAATGACAGTGAAATGGCAGAAGCTGACTAGGGGCTACGAGGTACATAAAGGCAAGCTGATGAAAGATCCCCATCTAAAAGGTAACAATCCTGGAGAAGGTTGTGCAGAGCAGAAGTCAGATAAATCTATGATATGTGACCCATCTAAATAGCATCAATGACCTTGTCCTACAACGCTTGTGACCGCGCCTTCACAGTGCTGTGCAGAATCCACTTCCAGCACAGAGCATTAACTTTGAAATGGCAAATAATATCCCGGGCAAATCCTCATTAAAGTAAATTAGTCCCCTACACATCCAGCAGTCATCTCGGCAGGTGGTGGACAGAGGCACAGATCATAAAAATAAATAATTAAATATAAACCCTCACTGTTATGCTCCCTTTGAAGTTCATTTGTTAGTGCTAAGAGTGACAGAAGCAACACTTTTAGGTGCAAATAAATTCACTGCGAAGGGAGCCTCACAGGAACTTGGACCTGATTTTTTTTCATTAAATCCTCATTACTGCCATCTGAATCCAATGACTGATTGATTCTTTAAATCTCATTGGTGACCCGTGTGTTTGTCTAGCCGTGATAAACAGCTGTAATCGGATGTATCCCTGTCTCTGTTTCAATATGTGTTGCTTTATGTGAAGGTGCCTCGATTGCATTATCCACCGCATCTGGTTGTAGATGTGGAAGTTGTGTCTGGTGCCTAGCTGTATGACTGGGCTGGAATTCTAATATTCAGGTGCCCTGGGATTTTAGGGCCGAGCTTCTCTGAAATAGTTATTCACTTCAGTACCTTTCGTTTCAGCTGCTCTGCTTCAGGTGCTTCTGAGGCTTTGTATTTTGTTGCACTTGCTCTGGCAGAGAGAGGATTTGTTATTTGTGAACGCATTGTGAAAATGAGAACCAAGACCAATAGGAGCGTTAAAATCCATGGTTCACACTACAATAAACTCTCCACGTTAAGGTAAAATCTGTCAGTGGGATGAGATAACTCAAATTGCTTCCGACACTAATCAATGTGTTTCCAGAATTTTCTTGAATCAAGCGTCATTTTCTTCACTTTAGTGGGCTGATCTGCCTTATCCCTCCTTGTTTAAACATGTTTACGCTTGTTCTCAGAAAAATTCCTGAAACAAGTGCAACTGCATTGAAAACATCTCATCCCACTGGCAGATTTCTTTCAGTCATTTTAAGAAAACAAGACTAAATGTGAGACTGAATGATATGTTAACATGGACAGTTGTGCAGAGCAACTGTTCAACATTACAGATGTCATGAGGTTGAACATCTACTCCCGATACAGATTGTGACATGATGTTAATTCAATAATAATCATAAAAACAACAATCTAATGTAAGAGATTCATACTCACAGAAATGAGTGATGATCCGCTTTTATCAGAGAGTCTAATCCTGTTGTGCTGTGTTAGCGAGAACAGTGATGATAATGGTGAAGGGCCTTGATGTGTCAGCTATGATGATCAGAGGGATCCATCAAGTTCTCTTCCTGGGGAAGGACAGAGTGTTTTGCCCACATGCGAACAGCAGCGTTGGGGTGACAACTAGCTGATTTGGTGGGTGCTATCCAATCCTCGGGTAGGGTCGCGTCCTCAGTGCCAGTCCCTGTGGAAACAGAGCAGGTCATCCCTCTGGAAGAATGCTGCTTCTCATTGCAAAAACAAAGGCTGGGATTGTCAAAGCTGACGGCAAGGGGACGGGGTGGAGGGGCAGCCGTGGCTGGGGGACTCGGGACAATGGAATAAATCACATAAAAAATTTCACAGCCCTGCGAATAGAATTCTTGCTCTGGGATGAAGCGGGATTTTAAAAAAAAAAATTGGGAGAGCCAATGCATAAGGTTGAGGTTGTTTATCTGAGGCATAAACAGCATGTCACATGGTCAGCCCATCAGACAGTAAGGGCATTTCTTTTCATTTCGCTTTCATTTCCTGACAAGCGTTATGAAAGGAGTGCATTCTGAATGGACCCCTAAGCCCAGAGAGTCTGATCCTAGAACGGGGTAAAAATATGCCTCTAATCTAAGGAATTTCACAGATGGAGAAAAGGCAGTAGTGTGAAAGGCAGCCCAGCACATCATTTCCTTAGGAGATTTAATTCAGTGGCAGGCTGACATTAGTAATTAAGCAGGAAATGGGTGGTAATCTTTTGGCTCGGGACAAATTGGAGAGGCTGTGAATGGCGCTGCTTGGAGCAGGTGTTTTACATGAGCGACTTTGACCTTTCTGGCTTGTCAGAAATTAGGCCACTGGAGATCAAAGCTACTGTGCTGCAGTCAGTGAAATGCTGAATTGTTCACCAGTACAGAGCCACCCTCGTGGCTGAGAGTGATTGTTTCAAATATCAACTGAAGAATATTAATAAAACTTTCTCAACACTTATTACATTTTACATTTAGGCTCACCAATCTCTTGTGGATAGAATAATATTGGGAGGATGATGTTAAAGTAGCCTAATATATCACATGTCACGCAATTTTCATTTTCAAGCTTGCCACCTTGAAATGAGGAATCAACCTGCACTTGTTTCTGACAATCTTAATTTCAAGTAGAAGAACATCCAAATTGTGTCTTGAAAAGGGTAAGGATGATTTTTGCACTGGCAGCAGTAAAACAACTATGGGTAACCGCAAGGCCACAATTAGTGGTCTGAAGGGATATGTGTGACATGAGTTATGTATTAGACAAACACGAAACTAATTTTTGCTCATTAACAATAGTTGTAAATCAATGCCCCATGAATTGTAAAAATTTTGTAGTGGAGAAACACACTCACGTCTCTAATTTTCAATTAAAACTTTGAATGTAATGAGAGGGGAAAAGCAAGCTGAACACTGTTTGGAATGTGTCCAAAAAAAAAAAAAAAAGAGAAAACAACTAGTTATACTCAGTGAATGGAGATGACTTTTTGATAAATGAGATTTCTCAAGTATGTTGAAAATATAATACTTTCGAATGTTTTCGAATTACCAGCACTCAACAAAGTCAAATGCCCTTGACAGCTCAAATTTAAGTGCACAGTAGGTCTGCAGCGCTGTGTCATGCAACTGTATCTGCTGCAATACGGTGAATTATCAGCTATTCTAAGTCAGTTTGTATTTCAGATGGGAATGAAATCCAGGGGTCAGGCAATACTCTGCCAGAGGTGCAACAATATTCATCCTTAACTCTGACCTCTGTCTCTTCTATTTACGTCTCCATTCTCCCTCTCCTGCTCTCTCATTAAAGCTGCACCCACACAACCTCCATTTCCCCTGTTTTTGTCCCATTGAGTGTGATTACATGCACACCATGCTGTCAATAGTTGGGATACTCCTATTATTTCCTACTTTCCATTGGCACATGTAAACATCATATTCCATTTTCAACAAGAGGAGCCCTTCTCTCGATTCTCTCGAAACTCATATAAGATGTAGCCTAGTTACTAACAAGGCTACTCAGGCATGTAAACACTTCATCCCATTTGGTGTGGGTGTCTGTTTCCCTTCCAGAAGTTGATGATTTATTGATGCATGTTGTTAGAATGCAGAATAAGATTATGCCTGTAAACAGTATCATGACGACTGTAATACGATCCTCTGCACTATCTGAAATGCATATAAACACAGTCATTATGAAAGAATGGCAGCTTGGAGGTAAACATCTCTTCCCTCATTGGCTGTTATGTATCCCCGGCAGACAGCTGCTATTTGCCAAAGAGGAGCAATTTCTAAACAATGTGTCTGTGTGCTGCAGTATCTTAGCCTGATATCGCAGTAGTGGTTATTGGTGTTGGTTATGAATGTGGCATGTTCAGTGTACCGTGAGAGATTTGTTAATGTAGATTTCTGAGTGAAATGCTCCTTCTTAGACTGGACCCAGCAGGGAAGCACATGGGATCAAAATTCAAAGGCAGGATCCTATAACTGCAGAAGAAAATAAGTCATCACATCACCTAACGGACTTAATCTCAGCCAGCATTAGAATGGACTCACACACATGTGTCACTCACACAGTTCATGTTACTATCTGGCACACACACATGAGTATGAGAGGGCATAACATGATCCTCTGATAGCTTTCCTTAGGCTTTCACTCTTCAGTTATTAAATAACAGTATGAGATTTGGCTTCCATTATGGGTCCCTCTTGCATACAGCTGCTAATTTACTGGGACTCAGAGAAGTGCCGTTCAGCAGGTGATTAATGAGATCAAAGGTGTTACATATACAAGGAAGTGTAGGTGTGCTATTAAAATGCAAATCGTTGGTTCAAATTTAATTAAGAGTTTCCCCAGCTTTATACAACAATATTAATCTGTATGTGATGAAAATATTGGAGCATAACTGCAGTATTTTCTAATACTGTGGGCACTTTGAGAATCATTTGGGCATTAATTGGTGACACTTAATCCTATCCTATTTTGGCTCCCACGACTACCTACCCCGGCCCTACGACCCTGACCTCAATAGAAATTTTTTTCTTTAAATTAATAAATATTAATTTCCCTGATTCTATGGATGCACACACACTGTAGTTCACAATGTGCCAGGCTTGAGAGTGTCTTGTAGAAGGAAATATACAGAGGGCTAGGCGACTGCCTTCAGTATTAGAGCTTGTCAGAGTGATATGTCTCTTGAAAACAAACATATAAATTAAATAATATTTGACTTAAGTGCTTTGTTGGCAAACAACAGCAACACAAAATAAATTTAATGATCATAACAATGTACTATTGCACAAATGTATAATGTACTCTTTTTTATTTCTTAAGAGTATATTTTCTTTGATTTAATAATGAATGTACAATTTTAGGACTTAGGCCATGTGCCCCTGACACTCTGGGGAAATCTGCTCTTGTAAACCACTGCAATTTTCAGGTGACCGGAGAGGGGGAAAATACAGAAGCATTGCATATTTTCCCTTTTCTGGTTCTTGGACTTTGATAAAAAAAAAAAAAAAAAGAAACCTGCCTCTGGTACTCCGAAAGTCACTGGACAAGGAGGAACTAAGGAGGCACTGTCTGCGTATTTTCTTTAATTCAGTTCTTAGGCTTCAAGAGACCCCGGGAATACAAATCACATTTTGTATCAGCATCATTTCCTTCTAGTACAGGAGTAAGTACAAGAGGATTCTGTATTTTTGCAGGTGTCATGTCAGTGCACATCTTGAGATACATGGGATATGATATATGGAAACTAGGATAACAGCCTTTGTTGAAATCTGGTTTGGATGCTGAAGCAGGTCGGCCTCTCCCATCATAGATGCTTCATTAAGTTTGGCCTGCTTCATCACATCCCGATTTGCTCCACAATAAAGCACAATGTCCCAGAAGTGCTCTCTCAGCCCTGATCAGATGCCAACAACATCATTATCAACAATACACCTACAGGATGGCTGATCCTACTGACATGAAGAGACTGTATGCCACACACAGACGGAGAAACAAACTTGTACCATTCTGCAACATTTCCAAACTCCAAAAACACACATACGCTGCTAACTGCAACAAACTGTTACCACATTTTACAATGTTGGCATAATTACAGTGAACAAACATGCCTCTATATTCCGCAGAATTTCTTTACAGCACAACACAGGAAGGCAGTGCTTTCCTTAAGTGCAAACAGAGCTGAAGTCGGAAGGGTAGGAGTGAAAAGCCAATGGAAACTTGGCTTGAGCCGGCTACAATGTACATTGGAATTGAATCCATATCCGGAAGTTGTATCCAGAGTTTGAGATAGAGGGATTGGAGTGGTGGGAATTAGTTGTCACTAATATGGAGCAGACAAACACAAAACACCGACTTGTTTGGGGTTTTGTAGTGGAACTGCAGCTCGGCTAATGCTAGTAAATGTAGCTAGATGAAGCAAAGCATCCCTAAATAAACACCCTGTATCGTCTGCGTAATCGTTGATGGATGTAATAAATTCATACTGCAGTGCTAATAGCAGCGCACCTGAGTAGTAAACACAGAGCAGATGGACAATGCGCGTCTCCATCCAGCTGTGTGTAAGTCATATTTGCTTCTGCTCTTTACTTCTTCATATTATATTTGATCTTGATTCTATCGACTACCCTGATCTTAAAGGCAGGTAGCAAGTTGGACATAAACACTTATTCCCGCATAGATCATTACTTTATCATAAAAAACACGTCCATAACGGATTAGTTGGATCTGTCTGCTAACCCCTCATGGAAACTAATTTCCACCATGTTTATCCTCTGTGTTAAGCAGGAAGAATAAAGAAAAGCACACAGAGTCAGACCAACGAGTGACAGGGGACAAGAAGCATCATTCTCTTTGGTTTTTTTGACAAAATACAACAGGCCAATGTTTAAGGGAAACATGGAGCACCAGCAATACCAATACCACCGCTGTGAGATAGGCCCCACCAATCATCTTGATCATCAAAATGTCACAATCAATATAACAATGGTGCACTGATGTCTACACACACCACCCTAAAATGCCCCGGTGCTATGACATGAAAGAGGAAAACTCCGGATTGAGCAATATAGTATTTTGTCTCTCCTGCACCTGTAGCTGCTCCTAAACCACTATTAGAAGATGGCACCACTTTACCAGAAGATTACTCTCATAAAGGGTTTATGAAAGGTTTATTATTAGGTTATTAATTCATTGGTTAACAGTTACAAAGAAGTTATAACACAGTTTTCATCTATCGATGCAGATGCCAAGGATGGTTGACTAATGCACTGATGGATGAAAACTATGTTATAACTTGTTTATAATTGTTCGTTAATAATTTATAGTGTTTACAGCCTATTTTATACCCTAATTATAAACTATTCATAAGTCCTTTATAAGTGTAGTCTTATAGTAAAGTGGTACCGGAGGGGGCTGGTTTCATACTGACCTTGACAACTGTTTCAAATGATCTGACAGACACACACGGGCCGCACTGCTCACTCATCACACCCGTGCTGTTAGGTTAACTCCTATTCCCAGCGTGACCTCATTTGTCAAGAGGATTCTCATGAATTAATCTGCTATAATTTGATTTCAGCTGTCATCATTACTCAGCAACGACATATTAATGCCAAATTAGTAAGACTAAACTCATCATATTGAGTCCATGTGCTTTTGAAAAATTTGCAGGCTATTTAACGTACTGTGATACTTGCTGTTAATTAATTTCCTATGCTGCTACACCCACAAAAGTTAAAATTCACATTAACATGGTTTATGAATGAAAAATGTAAAAGAGTCATTCTGTGTATTTAAAGGATAGGATGTATGGCATTTTAAGTGTCTTTTTCTTGGTTAAATAAAATATTCACAAATGGTTTGGGTGGAAGTATCACTACGTGGTAACATAAAGCAAATTTCTGGGGAAAAGCAGCAGTGCTATAGAGCAATGTATTCTTAATAAAGGTTATTTTAAAAGCCCAAAGTATAGTGAATGGGGGAATTTTAAGGAAATCAAAGATCAAAGTGTTGGTGTATGCAAATTTGGCTTCGTGTGAAGACGCTCACAAGTACAGATGGTGCGAAGTCAGGCAGAATGAAGTGTTAATGAGAACCAGACAGCACTGTGACAACAATGCATTTTACAGCTCAAAGAGGCAAAATGTTGCAGCTTACAAGCGTAGCGTGGTTTGCATTCGTAATAAAGGTTTTTGTGGAGAATGTGGCTGAGTTACAAAGAAAAGGTACCATGCGATGCATTCCACGAAAGTCATCTCAGAGAGAATTTATCTCCAATCCCATATCTTTGATCAACTTTACTGTATTTGTTGCTCACAGTGGAAACTCCTGTAGAACTGAGTTACAAATACACAAGTTGCACAATATCATAAATGCAGACTGGTGACTAAGGAAAGGAAAAACCAACATTAGGTGTCTTTGTAAGGTGTTGGGCCACCTCGAGCCACCAGGACAGCTTCAGTGTGGGGCTGCGTGTTGTTTAGATTTTACTGATTCCGGTTCCAATTCTGTTTATCGCTTTCAGCTCTTATCAATTCTTTATTCTGATTTGTTTTATATTATTTGAGTACAAAAAGAAATCAACCTGAATTGAAAAACACAGTTACACTACAGTTAGATACTACCATGTGGAATCCCACATGCAATCCAACAAATACAGAGCTATACTATATTGTAGTCAAAATGCATAATATCAGTACATACATCTGTAGGATTACTCGCTTGACCAGACTATCACCAATAAATGGGGAAATGATAAGAATAAACTTATCAACACTTTAAGAGTGATGACTAGTTTATTACGGCAACTGGGCCGGAGGAAAGACGTAATAATGACCGATGAAACTACGTTTCTGGTGATCAGGCAGAAAAGCAGCTTATATCGGGAATATTACTCCTTGAAATGATAGTCTATGCCTGGAAATAATCAAATCAAAATAAAAAGGGCAGTCGGATCTTTTCCGAATAGGGATCAAGAATTCCACTCATAAAAACCACTCAACAACGAAAGTGAATTTAACACACTTTATTATTACAACTAGGCTACTGATTATGCACAACTAACTATGGTAGACGAAACATATACATAGTTACAGCAGACAACACAAACAAACAGACAAACAAACAATGAGGCATGTAGTAAATGGACAAAATGGTAAAGAAACATGAGATGGGTAAAACAGACGGCAGCTAAAATATGGCACAAAACAGATTTCGCATTGGTGCAAAATGAACCAATGTGTACCCAGAGAGTGAGCCCTGACTGTTTCTATCGCCAATTTGGACATGCGGCGTGTAGGCCAATAAAAGTTAAAAAGACCGCACCAGAGTCTAAGCAACTAGAGGGTGAGGTTACTTGCTTGAGCCTGGTAGCGGATCTCGCCGGAGTTTGAAGTCCGCGGGTTGATGACGGAGGGCCAGCTGATTGCGGCAGAAGGCAGGAGAGGACAGCGGCGTGCGGAGCTGGAGCTAAGGCTCGGGATCGAACAGCTGCTCGCTGGAACGGAGTTGCGCAGGAAAAACTCTGCGGGTGCGTAGGTCTTGGAAGCTCTCCCTGCGGAGGCTTGGCGATGAGACGCTCGGAGTTCTGATGGTCTAAGCTCTGATTCTCTCTTGGGAACACACTGGTTCCCTTTCAGCCCCTCCCCAGGCGGTGGTCTTTGGCCAATCACGGTTACCAACGGTCATAAATTACAAAGGGCAAACCCCCTTGTCTCAACTTCCTGGCCAAAAGGGGAGACCGCCCGGAGAAGGGTCGAAAAACCAGAATTAGATTAAATATTCCTCTACTAGATTTCATATCATGCAATCTGTCCGAGGAATTCTGAAAATCACCTGAGAATTGGTTTTCTTACACCCTGTGCAGCAAAATGACCCCAAACATGACATGACAAATCACAACGGGGTCACATCTACCTTTGCTTGTACACTCAAGTTGATAAAATTTAACTCCTGTAACAAGCTTGACCTTTGTCATTGATATTAAATGCATGCTTGACAACCCTTATTGCCTACAGTCCATTTTGGTGCATTAAAGTTGTTTCTCAGGTGCCACCAATGTCTCAAAGACTCAGGATGTGTTGTTCAGATGTGCTGTGTGGTTTCAAGCCCCCCCCCCAACTCCAGTCATTAGGGTAAATGAATGTTCGTGGTGTGACAACAAAGGGGCTTTGAAAACCACATTCCTAGACAGACGGTTCGTTATCAGGAGGATGCTGAATCCCCTGTGGCGGTATTCTTTGACCCAGTCACATGTAAACCATGTGTAGGATGATGTGTAGGAACCTGGGGCCTCATGTATAAAGACTTGCGTGGATTTCCTACTAGAAAATGACGTACGCTCAAATCCAGAAAATGGCGTACGCCCAAAAAAATCCAGATGTATAAATCTGTGCGTACACATGAATCCAAGCACATTTCCTTTGAACATCCTGATCAACGTGGAATTGAGCGTACATGTTGGCGTACCTGACCCCTCCCTTTCCACGCCCCCATTTAAATATGCAAATCATATTTAAATGAGCCCGGCACCTGAGATTGCCCTCTCTGCATGATCAGAAAACTACAACCTTTGACATGAATAAGACCGAAAAAAGAGAAATTTCACGGAATGTGAATTAGAGACGTTCCTCACTGAAGTGTAGGCGCGCAAAGATGTCCTGTTTGGCACGCTGTCCAACACGAATCGCAAGAGGAGTGAGCGGGAGAGTGTGTGGGGCTGTCGGTGCTGTGGGGTCGGAAAGGCGCACACACGCTGAATTAAATGCATTGGTGAATACATGAATTCTGTGTCCTTGCCTCTTTTAAATGGTTGAAATCAAATGTTGTCGGGCCGAATGGCCTCCCGAGTAAGATGTGAATTCATTAACTGCTTGTTAATTTTATACACCACTTACACGGATCTAATTGTAAATGAATGCAGAAGTGCGCCGGGGAAAAGGTGAGGATGATTAAGACATTTCACACTTTACGCACGGGTTTATTAATATTATTTTTTAGCAGTTCTGCTTTATTTGATAGTCACAATATGCCCCTTTTTCACCAGAAAAAACCTGGTGCTAGTTCGGAGCTGGTGCTAGAGCCGGTGCTTAACTGGTGCCAACGAAGAACCGGTTTGTTTTTCCACCGGTCAAGAGCAAAGTGGAGCCAATTCAGAGCCACGTCATGACGTCTTCGGAAAACGTGATGACGGGTGCGCGAGACGCTCGCTCAGAATCACAATAACCATCATGAATGAATGAATGAATGAATGATACTTTATTAATCCTTTGCAGGAAATTACATTGTCACGGCAGCTTCATCACTTCAACACACATAAAACTGCACACTCATACAGTCCAGCGGCTGCAGCGTCTCTGTCTCTGTCCGCCCGTCCTGTCCTGAAGCCGGTGAAACTGATCAGTGTGTCGGGGATGATGTTCGTGAGCCGTGTCTCAGTCAAGCATATAATGCTGCTTTCCCGATACTGTTTCTGGCCCCGGGTGGAGCAGGATCTGGATTTATTAGCAATGCAAATACTGCGTGTGTCTTTACAAGCCTACATTTCAATACAGAGGCGAAAAACACAATTATTGCCGGCTACCTGTCGGATTCGTGATCGGAACGAATGACAGCTATGTTTAGTTATAAAACGGGTGCTTCTCATCCTTAAATGTAATTTGCTGAGCCGCGTTCCATGCCGTCGTAAAATCAGTATAATCCACGGCTTCTCGGGGATTATTGTTTTTTTTTTTTTTTTTTTTTTTTTTTTTTCTCGGGGATTATTGTTTATGTTTATAGCGTTCGCAGTTCCTGTTTTGTTTTGTAACCCCACCCACCAATGACGCGGTGGGCCGCGTCATCGGTTCTTTCTCTGGCTCCTGTTTAGCCCCTGCTCGGAGTCGGTGCTTGCCTAGCACCAGTTTGGAACCAGTTTGGCACCAGTTTGGCCCCAGCTTGGGCGGTGGAAAGCCAAAAAACTGGTGCTAAGTCAGGCACCGGCTCCGAACCAGCCCTGGTGGAAAAGGGGATAATAGAGATAAACAGGGCACGTCATGCAGCAAAGGAGCTGAGGCCGGATTCGAACCGCAGTCGCTGCGATCGGGACTGAGCCTTGGTACACAGTACGCGCTCTTGACCGGGGCGCCCGACGCACGAGTTTATTGACATGAGTACTTGTAGTTGTAGTTTACCCAGCAAAAAACAGCAAGTCACTAACTTGAACCACAGACTGGTACTGATGCTGTGAAGACACGATCATATTTGGGGGCGCACATGCTCAGTGCGCATGAGGGGGCTTAATATTAGGACAATTAAACGAATAAATTATTTACTCACCAAGAAGCCACCTATCGCGCACAGTGCCAGTTTGTAGTCTGCTCCCTCAGAATGTATGAATCGTGCGTTAAACCAGGCCAGTATTTTCGGTATTTTCATCACTTTGACATGCGGGTGTATTAATTGTTCATCAGTTTTAATTGTTCATGTGTCTGGGACGAATTGTTTTCATATTATCAACAGTTTCCCAGCATCACCTCTAAGTGTCGCCAAAGGAACAATAGCTGTAGAAACGTGCGTACGCCAGCTATGAAGTTGGCGTGAGGCACCGCACATTTCCACGCTCATTTCACTCTTTATACATCTGAACCTTGCCGTGGAAAAGGGCGTACGCCACGTTTTTGTGCGTACGCACGCTTTATACATGAGGCCCCTGGATCCTACACATCATACATATCCCTACCTAAATTAAGGAAATTCAGCTGTTTAAAAGCAGTGGTGGAAAGAGTACTGTTACTTTGCTGATATTTTACTTATGTAGAAGGACTGGTGTTAAAATCTACTAAATGAAAGTACAAAGAAGCTCATTCAAAATAAAAATTGGAAAGTAACTTTTTTCACTTTTTTACAACTGTAACTGTGTTTGGTGTGACTTTTTCCATGCAGTTACGAAAAGGATGTGAGCACACGGTTCAAACTAGATTCTTTTAAAGGTGCATTCTGCAAAACTGCAGAGGGTTGATTGAAGTGAGGACCCTGTAGACTCAACTGACAAACGTGGACTTGTAATATGATGGTTGAGTCTACATGGTTCTCATCATCAGGCTGGCTCACTGATGTTATTCCCTTTTTTTCCATACTCATTCTACATTTTTTTCCCGAATGAGTCTGAAGGATGCTCACCTCCATAGTGTCCACCTTTTGTTGGAAATTTGGAAATGACAAAAAGTAGAACCAGCAAAGAAGAACTAGGTTTCTCTTCAGGATGGGAACAATAAATCCAGTGCAGCCTTTCAAACAGCTCTGTGTGTTTAGGAGGTAAACGCACCGACATGCAGTCAACAACCCACGAAGAAGCATCACTTGTTTAGCCTGCTGTCTCTGTTGCTGGAATGAAATTGAACGTCATGATCATGACATATTCAACCATATTTATGAATAACGGTACATGACCATAAAATACTCCTGTATTTTTACAGCAAGTTGTTACGACTGTATTTTACCGAGAAATCTTACACTGGCCTACTGTTGATGTCTGTTCTTGGTTTTGGCGCCAAAAGAATTAACATTTACAGTATTTTACCTTTTTTAGAAGTAACGGTACTTCATTGCTAGAATTTGGCCATAGTTTTACAGTAATGTTTTACAGTGTACAGTCACTGAGCCGCAGAAAACAAAAAGGTTTGGAAAGGCAACATTTAGGTATCCTACCCTTATTTGCTAATTGCTGGTTTTTGCTGACCTAAGTTCGAAACGTTAGATGTGTTTCGTGCTGGAAATGTGATCGTATGTTGTGGGTGCAGTGAATGGTTGGGTAGACAGCTGCTTTCTCCTGTTTCTGATACTTTGTACTGGCACTGAATCAGTGGTGTAGTCTAGTTTATTCTAGTGGGTGTACGCGCATGCATGTGCTCTCCCTCTGTGTGAGGAGGCTGTGGAATGCTGCAGCTGGGAGTGGTCTATTAGGGAGATGGTTGGCACCTGAGATTGGGTGGGGCTGCCCCTATATATATATTTTGGTGCCAGGAGAGTTGATCTCTCTCTCCTCCTTTTGTTTGACTGGTTTGGTTGGTTTGGGTTGAGTTATTTTATTATTTTTCTATACACACACACACACACACACACACACACACAGGCTCCCTTTCTGAAACGTTAACGCTAGCTACAGCTGTAGTGTCCCCCGAAATATGGTCAAAAAGAGCCCGCTTCGTAACACAGAGAAGGCGACTTTATGAACGGTAAAGTGAACGTTATGTCAAAAAACATACTGATACGTATCTTTGTGCATTTTTAAGTGGTTATACGGAAATTCGGGACCTTTTCTAGTGGGCATACGGTGTATACCTGCGTATCACGTAGACTACACTACTGCACTGAATCATTCAGTGGTAGAAAGTGCCGGACGGTGCCAGCCTATTTTCACCTCTATTTACCTGAGTTTTAAAAGCACCATCGGTACTAGCTGATAGGAGGTGTCTTTTGCTCTGCGGCACCTACACCACGCAGCCAGTGGCGTCGATGGCAAACGTGCAGCACCAAATTTGTTACAGGACCTGATAAGCAACCAATAAGTCAGTAAACATAACTTTCCCCATGAAGCAGATACAACATAAAAGTTAGTGGAGTATGTTGGAGAAAAGCAAAGTTCAAGTCAATGGGAAGAAAAACAAACTTCATCTTCAAAAGTGCATTTTCTGCATCAGATCTATAATAGCATATAATCCTTGTTATTACCTTGCAGCAGAACTGTTTTAGTGCACATGTCCCAAAGAATCCCTCTTTAAATCTGGAATGAAGTTTAAAGACAGAGTTCAAGAAGACTAAATATACTGCACTATGACAAAAACATATGAGGAAGAACAGTGTTATGTTGCTTGCACAGCCACATTAATGAAGAGAGATTACAAGTTCATGAGATTGTGTAGTTCTTGGCTTTGGTGTGTTTGCCAGTAATTGAAAAGGAATCCAATTTCCAGAGCTTACTGTCAGTGTCTCCTGGGTAAACATCACGGCATTTCCTCAAGGAATTTACTGCCAAATGGCAAGCAAACAGAGGATAAAAAAACCTGAAATGACCCTGAATCCATTTGGCAAGTGAGATGAAAATCCAGCACATATTTACATCTATAATGTGCTACGCCAGTCGACAGGTTTTATTCAGGACAACTCCTTTATTTATCTCAACTCAGTTGCTTGGCAGTTCACTGTACCTTCGCACCGATGCTCTTCATTGCATGTATATTAAAAGAGGTGTGTGGTGTGACGGCCCTTGGCCTTAAGGTCCTCTCCCTCTGTGTGAGGAGGCTGTGGAAGGCTGCAGCTGGGAGTGGTCTATTAGGGAGATGGTTGGCACCTGAGATTGGGGTGGGGCTGCCCCTATATATATTTCGGTGCCAGGAGAGTTGATCTCTCTCTCCTCATTTTGTTTGACTGGTTTGGTTGGTTTGGGTTGAGTTATTTTATTGTTTTTCTATACACACACACACACACACACACACACACACACACACACACACACACACACACACACACACATCCTCATTCATCCATACACTTCCTACACTACTGATTACTGACTGCACAATTAATTTAGTTTATTTAAATAAATTTATCTTTTTACTTTAAAGTCATATGTGGTCTCCACATTTTGTCCTTAATACTTCTGGGTGGAGTATCACACATGGCAGTAGTGGTTTTGTTAGTTGGAGAGTATTAATCTAATCCATTTGGCTCATTGTTTTGGGGTAAACTGGTAAGGTAAGGTAATAAATTGTGGGTGGCATTATTTTGGTTGGTGTTCTCCCCTGTGAGGTGTAGCAGCAGGCTCTATTAGAGAGTCTGTTGCAGGGATTTTTTTTTAGTGTGGCGGAGAAAGCGGTTAGAGCAATTGGCTCGGGATCACGTCCAGGGTTTCTTGGGGGGTCGCTGTTTTATGCAGTTGCCTTCTGGTGCCACTGGGTTATAGTGAATAAGTACCCGCTGCAAGTATCTGTCCGAAGACTAGGGATGAGTTTAGGTAGTTGGTTGTATTAGTCTAGGAGGGGGAACTCCAATTAGTTTGGCCACCTTTTGGTGTAGTATTTTGGTAGTTTACCTCAATTTGTTTGGTTATTTTGGCTGGGGGATATGAGTAGTGTTGTTGAAGATTTCATTCAGTCTCCCTGTGATGAATTGCTGGATCAGTGCACCAAGGACCAGCTGTTGAAGATTGCCCAACATTATTCGGTTGCAGTTGAGCCCAAACGCACAAAGGAAACTGTGAGGTGTATAGTAAAGGCCAACCTGCAAGAATCTGGTGTTCTAATGGAAGGAGGAGGTAAGAGTGGTGAAAGTGTGGAAATGACTGGTTTGACCTTTGAACAACAAAAAGAATTGCTGACTTTGAGATTTGAGCATGAAAAAGAATTGGAAAAGCTGAAGTATAAGCAAGAACAATTAAAAGTGGATTTGGAAATACAAAAACTGGCACTGATAAAGGAAGGGAAACTGTCTACAACTTTAAGGGAAGGAAACACTGGTTCATGTTTTGATGTTGCAGGTAATTTGAAATTGGTGCCGAAGTTTAATGAGAAAGATGTAGAGCTTTTTTTTTTTTGTATGTTTGAGTGTGTGGCAGATTCAAGAGACTGGCCTGATGCAGACAGAACTTTACTGTTACAGTGTGTTTTCACGGGAAAAGCGCAAGAGGCATACTCCGCTCTATCATCTGAGGATTGCAAAGTGTATGAAAAGGTAAAATCAGCTGTATTCAAGGCATATGAACTTGTTCCTGAAGCATATCGCCAATGTTTCAGAAGCTGGCATAAAACTGGTAAACAAACACATGTAGAATTTGCACGCAATTTGGTCTCACTGGTCGCTGGTGTTCATCTGATGTGAAAACTTTTGACAGGTTATGTGATTTAGTCATTCTGGAACGGTTTAAGCAATCTGTACCAAGTTACATTGCAACATATATTAATGAACACAAGGTCACATGTCCCAGCGAGGCTGCAATGCTGGCTGATGAATATGTGTTAACACACAGGCGCATATTTGGTGAGCGTTATAATGGTGACAAGTCCCAGAAAGCAGAGGTTGTGTTCCCTAAGGTAGACCAACAGCAGAGTACTGGAAAAAGTGATCCGAGTCTATGTAATTATTGTCATCAAAAGGGTCATTGGAAAAAAGAATGTCTTTTACTAAAAGAAAAAAGCAAACCATCTCAGGTGAAGTCAGCTGGTTTGGCTGCACCTATCCATACACTCACAACTGGTGATGCATCTGAACTGGTGTTTCCATTTGAAATGCAGGTTAAGCCAACAGATATCTCTGACATTGATTCTGGTTATGCTCCGTTCATGTCTGATGGTTTTGTTTAAAGTCATTTGGAGACCACACATGACTTTAAAGTAAAAAGATAAATTTATTTAAATAAACTAAATTAATTGTGCAGTCAGTAATCAGTAGTGTAGGAAGTGTATGGATGAATGAGGATGTGTGTGTGTGTGTGTGTGTGTGTGTGTGTGTGTATAGAAAAACAATAAAATAACTCAACCCAAACCAACCAAACCAGTCAAACAAAAGGAGGAGAGAGAGATCAACTCTCCTGGCACCGAAATATATATATAGGGGCAGCCCCACCCAATCTCAGGTGCCAACCATCTCCCTAATAGACCACTCCCAGCTGCAGCATTCCACAGCCTCCTCACACAGAGGGAGAGGACCTAAAGGCCAAGGGCTGTCACAGTGGTAAGAGATGGGTGATCTGCACTGTATCTTGACGATCACAAACATGTTAATTTTGTGTTCCTGCAGTAATGTGCAGATATTCTCACCCAAACACAATCTCCTTGAACTAATATTTGTTTTCCATTACAAGCAGAACAGCATTGATGTTTGTGCACACAAATACATATATGCCCAATTCGCACACAAAAATACACACATGCAGCAACACAAACGTACACACTCACACAGATGTATACACATGCAACCATTCAATAATAAGCAGAAACCTGAAATAAAGAAGAAAGCCTGAAATCGATAGAGGACAGAGAGACAGAGATAAATGGGGAGTGAGAAAGTGTGTGTGTGTGTGTGTGTGTGTGTGTGTGTGTGTGAGTGTGCTGTAGTGAATAGTATAAATGTTTAATTTGGGTCGGTGCAGGAAGGTGACATCATAAAACCTACTAACAAAATAAATCAATACAAACCTACAAAACTTTTTCTAACTGAACTGAAGCAGAAAATGTGCCAGAACACCCGGAGAATCACCTTGGGTGTTGTCGCCACCCCCACTCAGTTATTGGCTTTGCTTAAAGGCACATTATAATCTCATTACTGCATGTACTTAGAGTTTGAGAATAATTTGATTAAGCTGTTTAGATGTGTAACAGGAGAAGCCTCAGTTAATATTCCCATTTTCATGCTATCTTGCGTACTGCAATTGTTGATTGAGTAAATAATTATGGGCTTGTTTCCCCCCAGAGGCAATCAAGATTCATAAAAATGCATGTCGTATCGCAGTATCGATACTCTGGATATGACCTTAATCAAAGTAATAATTAGATTAGGGTGTTTACAGCAGCCACATTTTAACTGCAGTATTGTCCTAATTGCATCAAAGATCAGTTGCCACAGGCACATGACAATCTATTCAATCAGTTATTGTGGTGTGGAAAATCACATAAAAAGTCTGCAGGTAAATTGAATTCAGGTATTTTCATATTCAGTGTGAGGACAATAATTGTGTGCATGTTGTCTCTGCTGTTGGAACAGCTCCATGTTTTGACAAATATAATGGCAACAGATTGTTTTTAGCCTTTTTGTTTTTAGATGTGCGCATAATCACAAATCTTGATACAATTGTGTGAAAAGACTATAACTGAGATCAGTTCACTGTACACTGTAAAAAAAAAAAGTCTTTGCACATTATTTACTCTCATACTTGGTGTTAAGATATTATTTTTTAATTTAAATTTTAATTCAAGGCCATTTTCAAACAGTTCCCTAAGGTAGACCAACAGCAGAGTACTGGAAAAAGTGATCCGAGTCTATGTAATTATTGTCATCAAAAGGGTCATTGGAAAAAAGAATGTCTTTTACTAAAAGAAAAAAGCAAACCATCTCAGGTGAAGTCAGCTGGTTTGGCTGCACCTATCCATACACTCACAACTGGTGATGCATCTGAACTGGTGGTTCCATTTGAAATGCAGGTTAAGCCAACAGATATCTCTGACATTGATTCTGGTTATGCTCCGTTCATGTCTGATGGTTTTGTTTAAAGTCATGTGGAGACCACACATGACTTTAAAGTAAAAAGATAAATTTATTTAAATAAACTAAATTAATTGTGCAGTCAGTAATCAGTAGTGTAGGAAGTGTATGGATGAATGAGGATGTGTGTGTGTGTGTGTGTGTGTGTGTGTGTGTGTGTGTGTGTGTAGAAAAACAATAAAATAACTGAACCCAAACCAGTCAAACAAAAGGAGGAGAGAGAGATCAACTCTCCTGGCACCGAAATATATATATAGGGGCAGCCCCACCCAATCTCAGGTGCCAACCATCTCCCTAATAGACCACTCCCAGCTGCAGCATTCCACAGCCTCCTCACACAGAGGGAGAGGACCTAAAGGCCAAGGGCTGTCACAGTGGTAACAGATGGGTGATCTGCACTGTATCTTGACGATCACAAACGATCACAGGTTGATTAGTAGTGAAAACAAGTGGAATTATCTCATCCCACTGGAAGATTTCTTTTACTTGTTTGAAGAAAAACAAGATTTTAACACTGATTATGAAGCTAAATGACGTGTGAACATAGAGGATTTTCTACAGTGTGGGCATAAAATTTTGAAATTGATTTCAGACCCATAAAAATGTAACAGATGCAAGTATCTGTTTTACATACTTGCATTTACAACAGCACATGTTGAGAATCTCCCTACAGACTCCAATTTTCTTTTTTTTTTTTTGGAATCGCGTACACAAGCTGCTCTCTGAAAACAATAGAGGATGAGTTTTGGCTGGAGAGGGCATGGAGTTTTTTTCTATTCTTTTATTTTTTGCACACTTATAAAAAAAACATCACCCTAAAAAGTAGAAAAGAAAAAGTAGCTGGGGGTGGTATTTACCTGCACACCATCCTCTTATTAAAACTGGACTAAATTATCACTGATGCAGCACTCAAACACATTCAAGAGTCATAGCCACATGCACAAACAGGCAGAGCAGTCAGAGTTAATATCAATATTAGGCCCGTTTCCACCAAAAGGTTCCTGGTAGTATTTCGGGGGCAGGAGCTACAGCAACGTCCTCTCGCTCGGCCCTCTCACCTGCCGTGTCTCCACTGAGAGGGCCGAGTAGGAGGAAGGCTCCTGTAAAGTTACTGGGCGGTTTCGCGACCATGACCGGGGCATCAAAATGCGTGTTGTTAAAAAAGCCTGTTGTTAGCGTTAGCTAACGTCCACTAAAGCTAACATCCGCTAAAGCTAACGTTAGCGTCCCTAAAATGCCGACCAAAAAGCCTGTTGTTAGTGTTATCTAACGTTCCCTAAAGCTAACGTTAGCGGCCCTATAAATGTCGGCTAAAAAGTGTGTTGTTAGCATTAGCTAACGTTAGCTAGCACGTTAGCGTTAGCTTGGTAGTGTCGGCCGTGTTGCTAGGGACGCCTAACGTTAACCTAAAGCTAACGCTAGTGTCCGGCTATTTTGTTGCTTTCTGTTGACGCCACATCGCGCCGTGAGTAAATCCAGTTAGCACCAAGTAAACCCCAAGCCCCGTCCAGGAGTTTTTCAGGGCTGCTCAGAGTCCCTACCCTGAGGCAGGGCCTTTTTTTAGCCCCTGTAAAAGTTCAGGAACTCTCTCCTTCGGGGTCGTTCCTGCGGTGGAGACACACGACAACGACCCCGGCCCCACAAAATTACCCCGAAGTTCCTGCGGTGGAAGCGGGCCTTATAATGAGCATGTGCCAGTTCCCATCACACACAACCAGACACCACGGTCACTCATTGTAATTACAGCAACACACAAATTTGCTCGTTCATTCAGTTTTGTGCATGATCCTGTGTTGGACGAGGAAGAAAACTTGAGTAGAGCAGGCCAGTCAGAACAAGAATCGATAAAATAGTTCATCTTGCTGAAGAAACAGTCACATTTTCCTGAGAAATAGCACTCACACATTGACCTCAGCACAGCTTACCACTGAAGGTGAGGTCAAGTTTGTTATATTCATCCACAATTTAAACTTCTAAACCTCTGATAGTGGTGGGGGAAGTAGGTCGGTCCCACTAAAACGATCACTTCTTTAGATTTGCTTTGTGCTGAGACAGAGTTGTGATGCCTCATGATGTGTTCATGCTCATTTCTCCAAAGCGCACTGTTCAGAGCTTTAGATTTGACAAGATGGAGTACAATGGGATTCTTGAGAGACATCGACTGCCATATGATTATTACAGAAATAGTGAGGTCGCACATCAAAACTGTGAAGAAACAGCTCAGTTTTCTGTGAGCACTGTATTTGATTGATTTTTTTATTTGACAGTTTTGGAAGTGATTCCTCACTCTGGATTGACCGGTTTTATTGGATGTGTGTCTTATGTCTGCTGTTGCACACCTGCACCTATAGGACTTCATGCCAGGTCTGAAGTCGCCTTTTGGAGCCTATTGACTAAAATCACTGCCTGCAGTTTATTAAATCGCATCAAAAATCCACAAATAACACCCAAATGTGCTTTTTAGTGCCTTCTAGATTCCTATGCAGTGACAGCATTATGGTGTTATTTGTCCCTCTCTCAGGGTGGCATCCACATCCACATGATCCTTTACAATCCTCTCAGGGGCTTTTATCAGGATGATTGATGAAAACTGTACAAGCCTCTAGTCATGTAAGTGCTGCTGTGCAAAGAACTGTGGGTATTCGGATGTCCCCATAGCTGAGGCAACACTAGCACAGATTAAAGAGTACTTCATTTAGTTGAGCAGGGGTTCGATTTAAATGAATACCCCACCCCAAAACTGCATGTTCTCGTATGATTCACTGTCCTGAATTCCCGATGATTTTTTGCCTCACAGAGAGCAAACATTTCAAACACAGCAGCAGTTTCTGTTGAATAGAGTTGACTGGGGACTTCAACAAACAGCAGCAAGAATTAAAATGATTTTCAATTTTTCAAAGAACTTCATGTGGTGTAATCTAAGTCTTGACTCTCCATTGAGTTGTGGGTCAGCAAAACAAAACTAGGAATAACTCCGGGTGGATTGTGGCCTGAAATGAATAAAATAACTATATAAGTATCGTACAAAGGAGTATTTTTGCTAAATTAGCTCATTCCTCTCCATACTTTATCCCTCCTGGCGTCATGCAACATCAGGAAAGCAAGTTCATGTGCATGTGGATTTGAGTTTTATTAAATTTAGGGTCGGGTGACTTTCCAATATGAATGAATTTGACATTATTTTTGGAACATGAGTATATTAGTGGCCCCAAATGGTAACAAAAGGTGGTGAATGCAGCTTTCTCTTGACATAGTGCTCTCTTGCTGGAGACAGTTTGCTTTACATTTCAATTCATCACTACCTGTGGGCAGAAGAGATTTCCCACCAGTGACCATACATGCCTTTTTTTTTTTTTTTTGGCAAACAAGATAAGTCTGTGCAGTCTCAATCCGGGGGGATGGGATGCTTTTCTTAGCTGCAGTCCCCGAGTGTGATTTCAGGCTGATAAGACAGATGTATTTTTACATACGAATATTGCCTAGTGCAGCTTTAATACCTGGCTGCTGATGTTTGCTTCAGGACTCTTCCTGGCATCAGCGAACACCTGCCTTAATGCTTTCTGTTTGAAGAAAAGCCTGCTCTTTGTCTGCACCGCCTGTGGGCTCCTGGTGCACTAAAATGATATTGCAACCTCCTGCCTCAAAGCATGTGAAAAAACTCACTCTGCTTGTTTGCTGTAGAGCAACATGCGCAGAGGTCCAATATCTGTGTCACTTTAAAAAAAAAAAAAAAAAAAAAAGAGGGGGAGCTGTGTTGGCTGGTCCAGACTGAAAATCCCCCATGGTAAGTATCTGCAGTTTCTTGGCTTTGGGTTGACATTTAGCCAGGTCGGAAAAATTCATCTTCATACGGGTGGAAAAGTGCAGCACATAATAAATTTCAACACTTAACTGAGATATGACAGATTCAAGATTCATAGTGTCTACACTTTATATAGATCATAAAGTTTCATCTGTATCAGACACGAAATAGGTTTCTTCTTACCTTACATGTTTCGGCGGTAAGCTTCCACCTTCATCAGAGGTGTCAACTAGGCGGTGTGTGATGTGTCTTTATCAGTTGATGTTATACGTAGAGGCGTGTCAAATTTGATAGCTGATGTTATACGTAGAGGTGTGTACATGTAAGGTAAGAAGAAACCTGTTTTGTGTCTGATACAGATGAAACTTTATGATCTATGAATTCAAGTTCACATGATTATGTGGTTAAAACAGAGGTGAATCTGCACACACGCACACACACACACACACACACACACACACACACACACACGCACACACACCTACAGATGACATCCTTCTAAATTAATGATTTGAACGGGAAAGTTATCATTTTAGATGGTGGTTTTCACAAATGATGCATGTATTTGTCTGAAAGTTATATTGTCATTGTCAGGTGAAAACCTTAAATCTTGAAATTTTGATGATTTTTATACTTTAACACCATTTGAAACTCAACACACTGTATGAGGCTTAAGACAGATTTACCTTTGATTTGTGAAAACGTGAAGAACTGCTGCATGGCTCAACTGTTAAATACTAAAAACAAGCCTGTTTCTCTTAGTTTCTGGAAATTTGACATTTTGGAGATAAGGTTTTCACCTGACAGCAACGATATTTTAAGTTATAACCTCTATAAAATTTTAAAGTTACATCAGACGAGTTGAGGATGTGGTGCAAGCTCTAAGGAATAACAGTTTCATTACAATTTTAGCAGCGATTTCTTTCAAAATGCACGGTAGCATACTGGAGATTTGGCAAAAAATACCCATATAAATAAATACAATGTTATACCATACAAAAAATTAACTGAATGAGCTATGATGAAGACTAAATCTGCAATGAAACCAAGCATCAAATCTCGGGACTCTTAGTCGGTGTGACAAAGGTTGGCCTCCCTTTTGTCCCTGTCTTAAAAAAGTCAAGATAACCCAACATGCAACCCTCACTGCTGATACAGATTTATGGATTTGGCATTGGAGCTGGGCTTTTCTTTCTGCATGACTTCACAGAGAAAATAAAGTATCTTCTCTTTTGCTCCAGATGTGACTGATACATTAAGTCTGACAGGACCAGAGCATTAGGAATCTGAGCCCACATGCATGACTGCTGAATATGTGGTGTTGATCATGTGCTGTGTTTCCTCAGTGGACAGCGTGTCTGTTACAGGTGTCAATCATGCTTACGAGGACGACGGCTTCCCCTGGGGGCAGCATGACAGTCGTGCTGCTCATCAGCCTCATCCAAATGCATGTCTATAAATTCAAATAAGTGCTGCATTTGCCTCAGACATTTAGTTTGCACCAATTAAGATGGGAAAAAAGGCGCAGTTGAGCCTTTTTAATTCTGTTTGGATATTCCTAATTAGGCCTTTTTCCGAATGTAGCATTTTTTCATCAAGACGTGCAATATGTCGATCTTATTCGTGTTCTAGGAGCATCCTTTGGTCATGTATACAGCGCATTTGGAATATGCATCTCTATTGGGCTTTTTTACCTCAGCTACCTATTTATGGTCAGCTCTGTGTGTTGTAATCAATCCAACTAATGCACATACTTTGGTACAACTTTATAAATAATCAGATACTTTTTTACAAATTGTAAGACACATATTTTTCTATTTCTTATATCCGATCATTTAAATCTTCTCTTGAGAATCTGAGCCACTGCAACTGACCCAGTTTCCCCTCTGGGTTCAATAAAGTATTTCTGATTCTGACTCTGATTCTGACCAGCCATCAGTTTGCAAGGCTGGGTTAGAGATGAATTCACGAGAGGAAAATATATTTCTAGTCGAACGGAGAAACACAACTAGTTTTAAACATTATGACAGACTTGGATATCAACAGGTTTTTGGATATTTGCAAATATCGTAACACTGACATTTTCAATAAGGTGGTTGAACAAATGAAAGAGGAAGGCTGCGTTCGAATGGTCGAACAAGTCAGAGTATGTATGACTGCACATAAACGGGAATATTAGTGGAATATTCATTCTCATATGCCATGTAAACAGTTTAAAAGGAATATGGTCTTTTTTTGAATACAGGAAAAATGAATATTTTATGCGTGGAAAAGTAGTCACTGTCAGTTCAACACTCCTGTTGAAAGGTATCCCTCCAGAACTACAGCTTCCTCTCTGTGTTGCTTTGCCTGACAGCACATAGTTGTTGCAATTGTGTCAGATTGGAAAGCATCAAGTAGATATTGAAATGCTCTATGCTAATTATTCTCTGCAGACATTTAATGCTATAATACATCAAATAAATGACAAATCCGTCAAACTGCTCCTACTTGAGTCCCATAACACAAAGTACCAGTCAATCATTGCACAAAGAAGACAAAAAATCTCTATCAGTCAAGCTGCTGCAGCCTCCCTGTTGAGACATAGCACAGCTAATCTGCTCACTAACTGCACATACACCACCACAGTTAGATCATGTGTTAAGGATGCTATTCACTCCATACTGTACATATGCTTTATGTGGGAGCCTCAGAGAATCAGCCTCCTATTTAGCAGGATGGCAGCGGTGGTTCGGCAAGGACACGCTCTGTGTATTGATCTGCTCCTGCAGCATTCCTACTGCTTTCAGTGGAAATTCGTCACATAGAAAGAGGCTCCTTGCTCTACAGGTGTACAAAACACCTTTGCTCCAGATTTCACTGAAGTATTTGGTGTGAAAGTGAGAGAGCACAGCATTTGTCATTTGTGAGTGGAAACAGCATTTGAGACTTCTTGCGGTTGATTAAAGCAGTTGCAGTTACTGATGTTTGTGTGTGTGTGTGTGTGTGTGTTAGAAAACTATCAAAGAACAAAAATGAATTGAGCAAAAATATTCTACAGGTGAGCAACTCTCATTACATGCATGCACATACTGATGTGCAGCTGCAGTCTTTGATGTGCATATGTGTTTTGCACCATATTTGCCGCAGTAACTACAGCGGAAATGTGAGCGTATGAGTTTCTTTCTGTGATTTATGGAATAATGTTTGTGCAGCTGCAGTGAAGAATTTGAGAAGGTGTAACTGTTGAGTTGTGTTTGTAGGAGAAAAAAAAATCTACAGGTTTGCTACTCCTCAAGCTTTTTTTCTCTGTGACTTCAAATTGGCTGATACACGTATGTGACTATTTTCCACAACTACAGATTCCACTGTCGCAGTGCTCAGTTGTTTTGCTCCAATACCTTCATACAGAACAGCCTCAAACAAACTGAATCAAAGGCACGTATTTGTAATGTGCATCAACAGTTCAGCGCTGGGTGTATGTTTGAGAAAAAAGAAAAAGAAAAAGGCAAGCCTGTGGAGTTGGTTCAAAGCTTAATGATTTTCCCCTGAATATCCTTCAGAGCAGCTCTCCATTCTGCTGAAAGGCGTTCAGTATGCATTACACACCGACTGATGTCGAATGAAAATTGTTGGCAAAAGATTACACATACTCCATGAAACAGCTCTCTGATGAATTTACAAACAAATCTAAATACGATATCAAGACTGTTTCAGAATGAACAATTTGTGAGCAATTTGTAAATGAGCAGCCTTGTTAGGGAAGTGCAAATTTGAAGGAAAAGCTCCTAACCTGCTGTACAAATATCTGTGGAGATAATGTGGCAGTGCGTGGCTTTACTCTCAAGTGACTCATGCAATATATAACAACTGCTTGACATTGAGACAACTGCACCTCAAGTCCTGATTTGACACTCTGGTCACTCTGACATTTGGGTTCCTCCTTGGAAATCCTGTCCTTGCTAAACTGCTAGTTTTTCAATAAGTGAAAAAGGCACACAATCTACCTTGAAATTCTAACATTTTGGTGAGAAAACATTTGTTTTGGTCTAGTGACCCTCCTCTTCAACTCCACTGGGGTCGCCCACAGTCCCTGCAGACATGCTGTCTTTCAGAGGCTGTAACGGGCTCGTTTTTAAAGGTAAAGTAAAGATAGGTATCATATCACACATGAAACTAGAAATCCATTGGTACCAATTATGTCATACTAGGTTTTTGGCAAGGGGGCTAAATATCCCTCCAAAGTTAGGCTACATTTTAGCAAGGGAAAAATGATGCATGGCTATTTTCAATGGGACCCCTTGACCTCTGATGTCATGATATCTGAATGAAAATGGGTTCTGTGGGCACCCATGAGTCTCCCTTTTGTAGACATAGCCCACTTCATGCTGCTAATCCCATGTAGTTTGGGGCACAAACAATGCAGTTGTTTGCATGCACTACAGATGTGCAATTTTTATGTATTCTAAAATGTTTATTACAGATTTATGACTAGAATAACTTGACACACAGTGTTGAGATGCATCTCACATTAATCTTCAGCTTCCTAGCTTTCAGGTGATGTATACCACTTCTATGTAGCATCTTCTTTTGACCTTTTATCTCCCCCTAAAGATCCCTCAACCCACACAAAATGCACACTTAAAAAAACGGGGGATGGAGGAGCTGGTATGCCCTTGTGATTTGAGTGGAGTGATTTCAGACCTGTCACCAGCCCTGTAAGTGCATCATATTGCAAAAACCTTCAAATCCAATACAGTGCTTTTCAGAAAATCAAGCTCTGGTGTGTTATTTATCTGTTCTAGTAGCTTTACATTGGATGGAGCTTTGCAAACTGTCAAACAAATCAATCAATGAAACTAACCCCCACCCCCACCACCACCACAAAACAAACAAACAAACAAACAAACAAAAACAGTAGCAAGGCCAGCTTTTTTTTTTTTTTTTTTTTTTTTTTTTTTTTTTTTTTAGAGTGCACAGTTTTGTACACTCTACTGTACTACTGTATGTCAGCTGTCATTTCTAATACAGTGGAAATTGCGTAAAGTGATCATGTCCATCCAGACTGCATTGATCACTGTAAGTGGATGATCATTGTACCTTTTTAAATTTATTTCCCTAGTCAATGACCATCTAATTGACAAGTGTATATTTACTACATGAATTTAAAGTAAAAATGGCTTTGCCATTTATTGAATTTAATCGACTGTTTCAAAATGCAGTACAGCTGGTTCAAGCGCGTTTTAAAATTACAAATTAAATCACTATATAATTCAAATACAATACAGTACGGTATATAAAGTACACCATAAACCTACCAAAGCATCTTCAGTTTCGCTTTTTCTTGTTCTCCTCTCTATTTATTTCACTTTATTACACATATCAGACCCGCACTCTGAAAGTGTGTAACCTCGGTGTCGCACATGACAACGCCTGCTTCCTGTCCTGCACAGAGCCCGACCCTTCATACCTGTTGGAGTAATTTCATAATCACAGTCAGATGGGATTCAGACTGAGAATTATAAACTCCAAAACATATCGGTGCCTTAGCCGCTGTGCTGATTCTGTCCCAAGCAGCGAGCAGGATGTGACGTGAGCGCCTGCAGCTGCTGCCAAGAGAAAGGTGCTTTCCCCCCGGGAGGAGAAGCTGCCTCCTGCTCCAAAGTTTGTCAACAACTTTGCAGCAGGGACATGCAGATGAAACGATTTAGTTTTTAGTTTTGATTTGAATGTCTAATACAACCTGGTTTCTAATAGTGACCGGCGTATTGTGCTGTTTACAAATACAATAAGATTACAATAAGAAATTTTAAACAGTATTTGTATTGGAATGACTCTGTCCCAAGCTTTTTTTTATCCATATAACTGGTTTCCACTGTTTTTAATTTCTAATGTTCGCCACTGAGTTGTAACTCATTTGTCAGTGCCGAACAAACCTTTACTCACGATTTACAGTGTTTCTTAGGTTTTAGTGAAGCAACTAAATCACTGTAAGTTTATTTTTATAAGATGTAACATTAAATGTTCTAAAATAAGTGGAAAATAGCACATCGCACCTCTGTCTCTGCTGGCACTTTGTGTAAGGAGCATGACATCATGTGCAGTTCATATCAGATATGTTGGCCATATGTTGCTTAAAGGTTAGAGCTCTTGAAGAGAATCCAGCGTCTAATTGAAAGGTTTACATCTCAAGAGGGCTGAGCATGGCCCAGACTGGCAGGCTCCCTCCCAGCAGAGAGGGACAGTGGGGCTTTGGCAGCCACGCAAACCATTGATCACACTCAGGCCTTGGTGTCTTTTCAACCAGACACTCAGTGCTGGGTTCACTAGTCACTGTGATGTGGATTAAAATCTTAATGAGGAGTGGTAGATTTTATTTTTCACAAGGTTCACATGGGAAAGATTGATGCTTAACATATCTGTGCTCTGACTCTTAATAATTTGACTCTTCTGCAAATCACTTTTAGCAACATAAAAGTTCTCTGTAACTGAGATAAATAGATGCCACAGGGCTTTTGACAAACTCACTGCTTGTGTTTACTTGTCACTTGTTCTGCATGCAGTGTGACATCAGACTCAACAGCGCAGGGTAAAACATCAATAAACATCAGTAAAAATGCATGGCCTCTCTGGAGCTGTTCTGTATTTAAAACATGATGCCTTAATCAAAAGAGAGCAAAGAATCAAGAGTTACCTTAATTGTAGACTGGAGCAGCACAGCAGCCCCTTTACTGCATGCCGCCTCTCCTCCGCTGTCTCCTCCTGCAAGCTCAAATTCTCTCGTCAAGACAGATTTAAAACTGTCTTTGCCGTCACTGCATCTCAGCGGCGATGCTGCCTGTCAAACATGAACGCTGGATCCTTGAATGAATAGGGCTTACAGGTGTACACGCACGGAATATGCTCCAGAGCTCACACTTCGCTCCGGTTGCTCATCCACTGAGATCAGGGAGAAGAGAAGGCAGCTTATTTGGTACTAAACCTGCCCTCCCTCCCTCTGCCCCGCTCTCCTCCCATCCCTCTCCCTTTTCTCCCTGTCACTCTTCCTCCTCCTCTTATCTCACTTTCCCTTCTCTCTACTTCCACTCAGCTCTCGCGCTTTGTCCTTTCTTTACTCTTGCACTTAACGAATACCCTCCGCTTCCTTGCTCTCTCTCTCTCTCTGTGTCTCACTATTAATACTGGTAATTGTCTAAATCCAGCAGGAGAGAGAGGCTGAAAGAGAAAGAGAGAGAGAGAGAGGCAGACACGGCTTGGAGCAAGACATCTGCGAGTGTATTTATATGGGACTGAGGGAGTCTCTGCTTTGAGGGAAGGACCAACCCCCATCCCTTCTGAAACGAGCTGCTCCTGGCATGTACCACTCACACACAGCGGAGGACCGACAGCCTGCGCTGGTGGGAGGGGGTGAGCAGGAAAGATAAGGCTACAGTAGGTAGCACTATTATATCAGCTCTGCAAGAAAAGAAAGTTTGACAGGAGGTGGAAGATCTCACTGTCTGCTGCATGTAATCACCCCAATGAACAGCCACTGTTTTCTGCTACAAACAACCATCCAGTCAGCCTCGACATATATGTGGGATGCAATTACAGTTTTTGACAGTGAGAGATACACTTTGGGAACCATTAAGTGCTACTTTACCTCTGTGGAAAGGTGTGACATTTAGAGGAAATGCTAAACTCCTGATGGTAATCCACTAAACTCAAACCTAACCTTTACTAAATAATGGATTGAGGCAATGCATCAGGTGACGGCTCAGTAATTGGAAAACGGTAAGAATTATCCAAGTGGTTCACGGTGCAACAGTCGTGGATCAAGGTGGTGTGCAGTAGTATGACTGGTGCGCAGTGCAGGATATTGATTAATAGCAAAAATAAATAAATAAATAAATAAAAATGCTGTTTTAAGTGAAAAGTCTGTCTCAGCCAAAAGCTGATAGGGCTGAATAACCCTCCTGAAGCTATAAATCATGGTGTGAAATCTGCCTGCTTCAGTCCTGTGACAATGCTAGTCTGCTATACTTAAAAACAATAAGCTCTCACGACTGGCCACTTTCTCTCAAAGAGCCCAATCAATGGTGTTAGTGAAAGTATTTGACTTATAGTAGGAGCAACTGCTTTATTTTCTTGTTTTGCTAATGCCAATATTGATATATTGGAAGTTTGATTATAGATTAGTAGTAGGGCTGGGTGATATGGACAAAATCAAACATCACGATATCTTTGACCAAATACTTCAATACCAATATTGTAGGGATGACTGTTGGTGCTTCTATAACATGTTTTTGTTAAACATGTATTAGTGTATCTGGATATGATGACCAAGCAGGTGGAGACAAATAACTGAACAGTTCACGAAACTGCATTTCTTTACTGTAATGCAGCCTTTACAATCAGGAATAGATGTCATTAATGCCATAACATGATACTGACAAGATATTTATGTATTGCCCAGCCCTAATTTGTAGATATCATAGATATGTGCTATTTGTGTGCACACAGAATTTAAATGTCTATATAGAGTACTGTATTTTTGCTTTCAGTACAAAATACAAAATGGCAACATTCCCAGCAATGATGCAGGCGTCCTTTGTGTCAGTCAGTAACACGATGCATCATCCTTCAAAGTTAAATGAAAATAGTACAGCTGGTCTAGCGGATATGGCCTTTCACAGTTTGAAATTTTGTCCTCAGTGACATTTGTAAGGATAACTTGGACGTGTGTAGTTTCATTTCCCCCCAATTTCATTAAATTCTTAGGCAATTAGTCAAATAGCTGTGCCTGTGACTGCTAGAAATGAAGTGGCTGCATGCTCTTGAAATAGCTTTTAATTTCCAGATCATTGTATGAGAAGAATGTAAGAAGGACTGGGTCATATTTCCAAGGTGCTGCAAAACTGGGGATGATGTAATGACTTCACACACAAACAACTGCAGTGAGGCTCAGCTAGCAGGGTCTTTTCTCCAACAAAAGACTTAAATTACAGATTACAATCTATGTGATTCATACTGATATGTAAAGTTTCAGCACTCAGATACATTATTTCATGGCAGTATTTCATTTTGTGACTGACAGACACTGCCTGGTCCAGTGATCACTAAGCACCACAGCTTCCATGCTGGACACATAACTGGTTTGAATGGTGCAGTTTATGCTCAACAATATAAAGATATAATTTTACATATATGGCCTTGAGATAAACCTTCTAAGCTAAAGCTAAACGTTCTAGATAAATTTAGTATAGCCAATTGTGTAAAAAAGTTCATAATAATACACAAAATCAGCATTGTTCTAATGGTGATCTGAGTTGCAGAGATATTCTGAATTATTAATCTGAATCAAAAATATCTTCCCTTTGTGCAGCAAGGATCATCCGAATTTAGTTTGTGATCTTTGCTATATATTGATTTTGCCAAATGCCACTGGAACTGGCTGAGATATGGATTGCAGAATTTAGATTTTTTTTTTTTAGATTATATATTTGGCTGAAACTTAACTACTGGCCTGGCCATAACAGCAACAAAAGCCTATCTAGTCCTCTGTGTCAAAATGATTCTGAACCTGATTCACTGGACTCATATTACTGTGAACTCGTGTGAAACAATCTGTCATCTGACCTGCTGACCTGTGTTGGTCTGCAGTGTGTGTTGCCTCAGCTTGTTTTTATCGAGCTCAGTTTCTGGCTGAATAAGATGCTGCCACATCCGTCTTTTTGATGTGAATGTCATCCTGGATGATCAGGTGCCGTACAATAGTGAACCGTTTTCCGTTTCCATATGTCTCCACGCTTTGCCTCGCAAGAAAGGCAAGTAGGTCAGAGTGCCTGGGGATCTTGTAAGCATTTTGGGCTGACAGACTCCCAGATCCCCTGAAAGTTGGTCTCCAGAGAGGTGTAGGGAATATTTAGGGCAAGGCCTTACACAGTAATCTCCTCCGCTCAGCTAGTGCTTAAGAAAACATGACCATGAAAAATATGGGGAAAAATACATGAAAATTTAAGAAAATATATGTAAACAGCCATGTTAAACCTATGGGAGCTTGTTAAAGCCAACACACAAACAGACCAGTCAGTGATTTGGGCCATCAGCTACAGTTTTCTTTTGAGAAAGGATTGTGCATATCAATATCTGTTGTTTGGCATATAGGTTATTTTAAGTACAGTCGCATATTGCAATGCTCAAGCAAATCCCTTATGGCAAAGCATCAACTACCTTGTCACTAACACTGTTACCATGGGAGCGAAAAAAAAAAAGAAAAAAGGAAGAAAAAACAGTTTGCACATACTGTAGCAATGGGGGAGAAAACGAGCCACGACAGAGAACAAGGCGAGGGAAGTTGCAAGGAGAAAAATAAACGGCTGAGCTGAGCTGAATGGCTGGGCATTTTGTCTTTGGGTGTCTCAGTGGGCAGCCGACAATGTGTGTTAATTCATCCTTCACAAAGAGCCTTGAAGTGAGGCTTTCCCAAACCAACAAACAAATCACTTTTCTAGCTCAATTGGTATTCTGCAGCTGATCCTCCGGTCTTTATGTGTTGCAGAATAACAAACAGTTTCAAGTTACAGGTAAGGTTCACTTACGGAGAGGTTACTTTGACTCGAGCCAACTGCTCTTGAAAATTTAAATACATTCATGTGCACGCAGCACGCAGCATCCTTCCGTGTGTTGGACCACTACATTTCCTGCCTGTTCAACCTCTCACATTAAGCGACCGGGATAATGAAACACTGCTGGGGCAAGATAATGGAATCACCAAACTCAGTTAAGTGTTAATGTGAATTTGTGGTTGAGCTAATTGCATATAAATAAGTGTATCAGGAGGTTTCTTTTTCTTTTTCTTTTTTTTTTTTTTGGATCAGCAATGTGTTCAGAAAAAAATGGAACTTTCTGTCTGTCTAGAAGCCTGAACCCCTTTAGATTTTCCCTTAAAGACCCACTCCACTTACAATCATGTTTTTTTCTGTTTTTAATGTTTTTTTTTTAATGTTTTTGCGAGAAAATCCACTGCATTTGTGATATACTCTGCTTATCATAGAACACTGTTTTTGCTTCATGGCAGTCAAAATGCTACATCACTGTTGCACCCTCAGAAATAAGGACTGATGTCTGTTAGATAACCAGTTGTAGGCTCAGGATCTCACTCTCTATTTGCATATTTCATGATATCTGTAAAATTAGAATGTGCTAAAAGTAACTGCCTGTGGTGTTCAAAGTGTTTCTACCTAACGGCACATAGGTTGGTAACTCCAGAGCTGTCGATCGTGACTGAGGTGTATCTAACATCAGCTGATTGGTAACACAGTCAAGACAAAGGTGCACGCTATGGATTACTGTTATGTTTCTAATGTAGACAGCAGTACTTAAAAGACCTTTCTGTATCCACTTGTAGACAACCTTGGACACTTTACTCTTCTTCCTGTTTGGAAACAGTTTCCGGTTTGAATTATTCCTGTATTACCATTTGCCTCTGCGTCGCGTACAGAAGGGAGCAAAACAGAAAACAAGCAGAGGTTTGTGTGTTTGAAGGTGAGTAGGTGTGAGCAGGTGTGAGCAGCGGAGGGGTGGGTGGAGATTTGAATAGAGGTGGGGCCTATTAGCATATTCATCGATCCACGCATACTAAATGAAGGCAAAGCTGTAGAGTTACATCTGAGCCATTTTAAGGCATGAGGGGATTTTTTTCATGGAAAAAAATACGTAATTTTGTTCAACGGGGTTTAACCAATGCCAAGATGGGTCTCTAAATTTCTTCCTAGATAAGTTTAGAAAGAAAAAAAATTCTTGCCATATTGCTGAACAATGGCACACATATATTCTGTGGCCACAACACTTCACTGAAGCTTCATCACACTTACACTGATTGAAATATTCAAACCCAAGATGTTATTGTTTTATGGCTGCATCATTACATCAAATAAAAAATATTTAGGTGTTGTGTGCATCATTTTATACACATTTCCCTCTAATTCACTAGGGCATATTTGGTGACTTTGGAAAACCTTGGATTTAAAATAAAATTCTGTGGATTTTGACAAAACTCGGCCACGCACCAACAACAAACCCACCTTTGGGAGTGTCAAGGTTGAAGAGGTTAAATTGTCAGTGTCAAAGAGTTTTCACTCGGTGCCCTTTTTGCAGTTACCTGAAGGCATTCATGGTTAGACATAAAATCCTGCTAGAAGCTAAACTGCTGCAAGTGCTCCACATAAACGCTCCACATCCATACATGCAGGATTTTCAAACGGCTATAAAAAGGGTTTTGTCTGAGAGCATTTCTTAGAACTCTTAATGCTCCTCTAGGGAGAAAATGGTGCTCAATTAGTTTAAAGTAGAGCAGACGAAAAAAGTGATGAAAGGCTGTGTTGCATGGGTAATTACAAGCGTACGACTGTATTGACTTTAAAAATAGAAACTTTGCCACCAATATCTATCAGGGGATTATCAATTAGGATTATGATGCCACTTATGTAGAGTGCAGTAGAGCCACAATCAAGAGGACATTCAGATGTTCATCTCCTCTTTTGAGCCAAGGCTTGGCCCAAGGTTATTTTATGTTAGGGAATGAATTATTAACGAGCCAAATGGCCTTGCTTCATTATTCAATAACAAACAGTGCGGGGAAAGTGTCTGGTCGATGCCGACGGGTCGAGGGTTTAGTGGAGTCCCAGCTGGGAGCTATGAATATTTAATTGTAAATACAAATAACAAAGCTCTCTTCAATAAAAAATGTGCAAAGTTTATTGATGAGTATATTATAGATGAGTAAATTAAACTTCATTTATTTTATTAAAATTTTCATATTTTTTCCTTTCCCAGTGACATTCCATTTCTAATTCATGTTTTTTCCTTATCTCACTGCCCTTCAACATTTTAAAAGGTCTGTGCCAATAAAGTTTATTTTTGCTCATAGTTTATTTTCTGATATCGGCTGCAAAAAAATCAGGACACCCTTGTCAAAATGTGCAGCATGTTGGAAAAATTATATGCTTTAGAGACCGAACAGACAGAAGAGAAAATCCACAAAGCAGAACACAAACAGGAAAACAAGATTTTTATAGGGACCAGCTTAACTTATTTATGAAGAGTGACAAACAAAAATCACTAGATATGCTGATATTTGACATGTTCTGAAATTAACCAAGTAATCATGCAACTTGGTGTACTTTTTTTCATTGTAAATTTTTATTCATTAGTGTTGAAATAAGGTTCCATCACAGGATTAGCATTTTAGTTTGAACATCCATATAGTATGAATTAACTTGAGTAACTGACAGTCTTAATAACTATTATTATTACTATACTAACAATGAATTTGACTTGAGTGACTGGAAAGTGCCTTTCCAGTCACTCAAGGACACTTTACAAATCAAAAGACAGTCCATGATTACTGATAAGAACAAGATTTAAGAACAAGATGAAATCCTCAGCATGCTCAAAATTAATCATTATTGAGTAATTAAATATAAACCCAGATCATGAAAGAGATATTTTGCCGCTGATGAAGCGACACCCTCAGGTCGGTCCAGCTGTGGTTGTGACAGCTCTGGTTTGTTTCATGCCTGCAGCCGTCTGGAGGCTTGAGCTCCTCACTTGCTGGGAAAGGCACACAGGGAGTGGGATGGCTAGGAATTTGCTGATTCTTCTACGCTACCGCCACAAAAAACACCATTCTTGTAGCCTGAAAAAAAAAGAAGGAAAGAGCAATATTTACATTTTGATGGAGGCATGCATGGGCGGACCAGGGCACATTTCGGAGCAGCCCTGCTGACCGATGCTGTGAGGAGGAGACCCAGGTTGATTGTTTCTCTCAGCGAACGCCTCCTCCACATGTCAGCCGCGTTTGATAAAATGTGTCAGCCACCAAGATCTCACGGGAGACAGGACTTAACCGCTGTGATTATTCGGAGACTTTTAAATGAACTCCCTGCATGCTCTCGCTTGTCCTCATGTTGAGCTCACCTTTGACACAGTGAGAAGTTAATTACACAACCATGATGAAGGCATCTGATGTTTAATCAACTGGGGAGCGTAAATTAGGTCGGGATCAAAGGACTTGTTTAAATGGCCAAAGCATATCTCACAACTAAAATGAGCAACTTCAGTGAAGCAGCCAGCTTTGGCATTTGATGTCTCAGTCATGTCAACCGTCCTCTAATGAAGTGGACCTGCAGCACACGAAGAGCCTGTGTTCGCATCACTTGTGAAATGTGGCCTTTCAAATGTGTCGTAACCTCTAACAGCCTAACTGTCAGAAGTGGCAGGTTTCAACAGCAAGGTGAAATAAATATGCAAGCAAACAGCTGCTGTTGTCAACTGAGCTGAGTGGGGTTTTGCTCATGCTGGCTGATCATATCATGATTTTTAAACTTTCCAGCTAGCCTTTATGAAACCAGCACTGTACTGAAATTAGTAAAGCTCTCAGGCTTGAGTTTTCGAGGCCAGTACCAATAATATCAAAAACAGACAGTCATTAACACTTTCATTAACCCCTTGAACTCTAATTTTCCCTTAAATTTCTCTTTCGAAGTTAGATTTTTTAAAAATATATATATATATCTTTTTGCCATATCGACATGGTACATATTCTGTATCTGCTGGTTGCAGCGCTTCATTGGCACTACATTACTGAGTGAAATATTCAAACCAAAGATGTCATTGGTTTATGGCTGCAACATTATGCAAAACAGAAAATATCTGGATGTCTTTTGTGTCATTTTATACACATCTCTCTGTAATTCAGCAGGACATATTTGGTATCTTTGGAAACTTTGAGATCTCTGCTAGAGGGTTGCAGAGGTTTTGACTAAGTGAGTGAGTCAAACTGGATTTTGATGTCTTGGTAAACTTTAAACTGAGGTTTTTGGCCATAATAAGAGCTACCAGTGTGAATGAACAATGACTACATTTGTATTTTCTGAACTGTACTGATTTATGATCCATTAAACTCTGCCAGTTCACACTGCTTACTATAATATATTGTATATATTATGTGTGAATATCAGCCTGAAAATATTGAAAACTGCTGAGTAAACTGTTTTTATGTGAGTTAGCCTGATACAGTATTCCTTTCATAGACATTCTCATATAAACCAAACACCCTGCACATTAAACTGGGGAAAAAAATGATTAGGCCTAGTAAATAACAGAGAACATCTGAAGTTGATTTCTATCAGAACCACAGTGTTATTCCACTTTTTTCATAATCTTGCAAGTCCTACTTTTCAAGGAAAGCAAAATGATCCATAAATCTTTAATAATTCTGACCCATTTATGTTAATGCTAGGCTAAAACATATTTCAAAAACATACAATGAATGAATGTAAGGAATATTTATGAGCGGTGTTGTCCTGTTTGAAGTTCATAAATACTTGATGTGGTGGCTTCCTCCAGCACGCTGTTGCTTTACCATCTCCAGTATCCCAAGTGGAGGGAATGCTGAAAAATTCCAGAGGAACCTTGTTTTATGAAACTCACTTGGACTTTGATTGCTTGCTGCTCCAGCAAAATCCTGGGATGCTGTTAGATTTACAGAATCTCCAGATTTTGGAGGTTCACACAATTACTGTCCTAGAAATACAAATTACAGAATTTGTAGTGAATAGTTTTATTGCAATATACCTCTGCACTGGAAATTACTGTAGTGAGGACGGATCTGACACAGCAAGTCTCATCTTCTAGATCTGCTGCCAATAATTAATTTATATAACGCATAATATTACCGTTCTGAAGCACTTCTACTACCCTCTGTCAGTTGCTGTGGGTAACACAAGTGGGATCATGCTCATTGCCAACAAGAATTTCACTTTCTTCTTAATTTTTTTTCCCTTTAAGCTGGAAGTGAGACATGTGGGTTTCTCCAGACATTAATAAAACATACCCAAAACCAGTGTTTCTTAAGTGGAGAGCCAAATATAAGCTCATCCATAAAGTTATGAGCAAACACAGTCTGCAAGAGAGCAAAACCTAGCAAGCTCATATTAATAGTGTAGCCGGTAGTCAACCGCAAACCATGCAAACCATGCAAACCATGCAAACCATGACGCCTCTGCAGATTTAACAGATAAGGGGCGATCGCTTCAAAACACAGATGAGCAACCTGCAAGCACAGCCTGGCACCACAAACCTGCTGCACACAGTGTATGTTGGAGGACAAGGTGAACAAAACTGGCACAGCATGTTGAGCTCCTCCAACCTGTACGACCACATAGGCTGTTTGGTCGACTGACAGGAGCGTTTCCTCAATTAGTAGCCTTTACAACCCACGGGGGCTCACTAATGAAAGTTAGCCCACTAGCCGGTGAGTTAGCCTGCCAGCCACTAAAAATACTTGGTTAAAGTTAGCAAAAGGTTCAGAGCTGCTGTACAAGTGCCCTATGGGATCTTTTTTTTTTTTTTTTTTTTTTTTTTCCACTGGAACACAGTCTCTCTCTTCCCCTCGTCCTGAGCATGAATATGAATGCCCCCTTTTGCTGATTGGCTTGAAATAGTGTTTTGTGGCCTGGTCCGAGTCACTTTGTGTGTTTTCCCATTACAGAGCCAGTGTGTGTACGAACGCTGGACTGTGAGGAGATATGCGCTGAATTTGTTGATTTCATATATCAAATATCTGCCGAACAGTCTGCATTGAATTAAATTGATCAAATGCGACAGCAGAGGTCTGATACGAGAAACTAGACAGAAGCATGCCTCATGAATTCCTAAGAAAACATTCATTTGCAACAAGAAATACAAATACTACTATGATGATGTTTGACTTCTCCTCATGTGACAGGTTGGAAATACAGCGCTATCCGTCCTGGAAACAAGGGGAGACTGCTGCAAGTCAAGGGTGAGTCCCCAAATTTACAACACCCATAAAAGCCTGGAAAATAGCAATACCATTGATTTTTGTGGTGCAAGCAGCAGTAGGGACCCTAAACTGCTGGCTATTGCAAGCAGGCCACAGTTCAACAAATAAACAGCAACAGGAAATTAGATGTCAGAAATGGGGAGATCCATCCATTTAACACCGGAACAATGGGTGTAGAAACAAAGAATAGTGGGGTGAGTGAAGCACACACACTCCTGCGCCATACACAGCGACACGGTGCTGATGGAACTGGTCAACTGTGACAGAGAGCTGAAACATCCTTTTCATCTCAGATCCCCTCTAAGCCCGACTGGCCTCAAGATTTGGTTGCAATTCATTACTTGCATCTTGAGTCTGAGAACCATGGACGAAATTTTGATCGCACACGGTGTGGCAAGAAGCAGCTGGTCAAGGACTGAGGCAAAATTTGACTTTTATTGTTAAAATTGGCTTCAGTGTCTCATAAACAAAAAATTTCCAAATCCACCACGCAGCCTTAGGAAATTTTCAAAACAGGCATGATTTGTCAATCAAACAAGCACAACAAACCCAGCAAATAGCTCTGTATGAAAACCAGTGATTATTAGGATTTGTATCAATCTAATTTTGAAATTTGTTTTCTGCATGTGAGAGGGAGTGCATCCTCAGGCACATGGAGAGTTGTGCTTCAACATGAGGCCAAATGATGGACTGACTTGCACTAGAAAACTTATTTGCATGAGGAAGTGAGTCCAGCTCACAGTAATTAAGAGTAAATGTATCCATCCATCACCTTAACTATCTTGTCCTTACTTTCCAATGTCCTATTTCAATGTCACACCACTGCTTGTTTCTAGCTGTGTCTCCTTCATGTAATCCTTTCCTAATGCGTAAACATTTCATAATGATTGGCAGTTATAAACTGATAATTAGATGGCTGTCTGAAAAACACATAATGTTAATGTGCTTTGCTAAAAAGTCTGGTTACACCCTGGCATATATACAGTATGCAGCTTTCCCTGTGATAAACATTGACTTTGGCTGTAACTGATCCTGTACAGCTCAAACCATTCTCCATATCATTGAAATTCAGGTTGTATGCATGTTATGCATTTATTTGCTACTTGTCGCACTCTTAATAAGTAATTCATCACCAGATTCATTTTGAGACATTTGCACTGGTACCTACTGTATTTTACATTTTACATCTGCTGCGGTATTGTTTCATGGCATTGAGGAATATTGCTTTATGGCAGAAAATTGTAAAAAGACAGGCACATTATTTTTCAAGTCCAAATTTATTCCAGTTCTACTATTCCAACTACTGCCTCACATTTGCTTAGCTAGTCCAAAGGCGTATTATCTGTTATTGTCCTCCACCATCGAAGATCAGGGAAGGGACTATGGATTGGGCTCCATCTGTCCATTTGTCCGTTATGCATGATTTCTGCTGTGTCTGCTGGCTTGTTTTGGATGAAACTTGGGCGGGGGGGATTGGCCCACCTCAGCGCCACCACCAAGCCAGCAGGGCCCTAAGCTTCATGCTCAATATCTTGGATGTTGCAAAGTAAAATTTGGGTCAAATATCGGCATCATACATACAAAAGGAAATGAAAAAGAAAAAGACAAAATAACATCCAAGGCAACTTGTACCAACTGAGTTATCAAGAGCTAATATCACGTGTTTTATTCTTCAAAACAAAGCTACATGGAGTGATGCCATGCAAGCAGGAGGGTGGGGGAGTTCATGAAAAATGTGGTGTTTATTTTGATAAACTCTGACATTAATAATACCTTTAGCTTTACACAGAGGCTAAAACTGGTCTTGACCACTGACCCATTGTGACAATCATGCACTGGGAAGGGTGATAAATAACAAAAAATAAAACAAAACACAGAAGCAAAATTAAAAAGAATAAAACACTAGGACTGGGACCTTCTATCGTTAGCCGTGTTGATCAGGGCCAGTTTAGAGAAGACTATATGAAAGCAAACCCTCCAGCCTTTTACGTCCATGTCCTCACACAACACAAACTGACAAACAGCCTTGCATTTAATAATGAGATCCCAAGCAAGACGACCTTTATCTGGGGAGGAGACTGGGGAAATAATGGGAGTAATAAACTGAGTGTTAACCCTTAGCGAGACCTCTGGAGAATCCCCGCAGTCACTGTAGCCTTCCCCGTGCCTCCTCCTCTCACTAAATTGACACTGCTGCCTATTCTGACATTAGAGCTCACACAAGGCAGTTTTCACATGCACAGGAAGCCATTTTGATGCACAGATCTGGGGTGCAGCCTGCTGCACATAACAGTGTGGTCCCAGCTTGCTATTGCCATTGAATGCTTTCCATGTTAGTATCCAACCCTAGAGCTTGCACAAGGAACATGTTCATTACAGAAAATGAAACACAAAAAAACACAGATTTCATTTTAGATTTATTTATCTATTTATTTATTTATTTTAGCTCAGAGTACAATTAACATCCATTTAACTACTCTTGATAACCCATCTATTCTTACAGGCAGAAAAGAAGACAGCTCACTTATCACTATGGAAACATCACTTGACACATAATTATTCATTTAGTGCTGTAACTTTATGAGCTGAACTGACAGTTTGTTCTAGGGGCGGCTGCAACTTGCTTTGTGCTGCTGCAGGAAGCTAGAGTAAATCACTATGCCTCGATAATTTATGAAAGCCAGCAAAAGGGAGACATGCTCATTATGCTTTGACAGCTCACATAACTAACATCCACGGCACATATATATTAGACAAGCCAGGTTAACACTCTCATCTGGGCCCTCTGACATGACAAACTACAGCTGCAGGGCCTTTGAACATCAAGGTTATTATTTTGGATTCCCTCTTGTGGCCCTCGTAATGAGATGTGCTCAGATATAATGTTCATTATATTGTGTTCCAGGAAGATGTCATAAAGCAATAATCAGAGCCGCACGTCTACATAAGCAGACAGTGTTTGCCCATGGCCTCCCAATGACAAAACAATATTTTATTGAGCTTTTAATTGCAGGCGTATGCATCTAAATGAAGGCAATTTCAATTTGTTTCAGAGGAAATGGATGGAGATAAATCTCGCTATTGGAAGGAGCTAGTTCACAAAACAGCCACCTTAACTCTCAGAAAACTCCTAGCAAATTTGCCTTGATGCTTGGGTTAAAGTCACCTAATCTGAACCAGGTTATTTGTGCTGGTCCAAACAACCTCTCCTGTTTCACAAATGGTTCTGCTATTGATGGAAGGAAAAGGTCTTAAAAAAGAAAAAAAAAATCAACCTGACATTTTCCTCCTATTGGATTTGGTGTCCTTCCAGAACAGATATTTGACATCTACTATTTCACATAATCATCGCCTGACTGTCTCTTATAGGGCTTATTGGAAATTTTAGATGCCATGGTCTGCTGGTCATCCGAGTGAGTGACATCTCCTGAATCATCGCCTCTCAAGTTTCACCCCACTTACTGTTAGTAGCCCTCTTTTATTAACACTTACTTATTTATGCAACTCTCAAAATGTCAGACAGACACTTTAATGACTCCTTTTTTACATTAGAAATAACATTATAACCCTAAAACAAAGTAGCTGAGAGGAATTTGTAGGTGATACCACTTTACTCCAGGGAAGATTCTGGCTCAAGCTCGAATCTCTCACACCATGACAGCACTAGTCCTCCTGACATCGGCTTCAAGATGAAGCATAGTCAGTCAAATGAGAAGGAAAATCTGCACCAGACAAGCTCTCCTGACAACCATCACATCACTGGCTCAGCAACAGACAGATATAGCTCTGTGACATGTGTGGGCTGATTTTTTTTCCCCTCCAATAAATAATACAGGAGATGACACGATGAAATAAACAATGGCAGCATTGTTAGTTGGTAATAATGGTAAAATAAAAGCAAGATGTGCTTGGCTACCTTTCAGTATGAGCAGGCTTACGTGCATTGTGGGATTGCAGCATATCATATACCCTTGTGAGTCATTTGCTGCAAGGTCAGGCAACAGTGATGCAGAGGTAACGCTGCTGCAAAATTCACATCATTCCCTCAATTCTCCTCTCTTTGTGTCTTCAGGAATGAACCTAACACTTGAATGATTGTAGTGCATTATCTCCGTGATGTTGCCAAAAGGAAAATTTAACTTGACTCCACAATAAACAAAACCCATGCACTATTTGAGATAAAGTGCTACTCAGTTTTCAATATACAGCATGTTTACTGTCTTTTGTTTCTGTGATCAGGTGTTTAAAAAGCCCTCGAGGTTGAGCAAAGCTAATCTCTGTGGCCTGGACTGCTGTCACTCACATAAAGCAAAGCTCATATTTCACACTACCTGGGAGCAATAGATTATTTGCAACCTGCACGTATGTGATCCATTCTTCTCCGTCTGACTGTCAGCCATGCCAACGTGACAAATAACATTGTCATTTGGAGAGTATTGGGGCAGAGTGGGAGAACAACGGGCTCTAAAAAAACACCATGAAAACACATCGTGCAACATGACGTAGCGTGGCAACAGGTGTTGAGGACACATTCTTCATGACAGTGATACTGCTTCACTGTCAGAATGATTCATCATAGTTGTGACTGTGTTGTAAATCACACCTGGGTTTCAAATGTTACACAGAAAGCTATTCTTTGGCCATTAAGAGGATGCTCTGCTCACAGTAAGACTTGGCAGTTCTCCTGGTTACTGCATATGCAGCTGACATAAATGAGGTGCTGCTTTTACACACAGGTCATCCACACACAAGTGTGGCACAGCTAAGCCACCGTTATAGTGTGTTCACAAAGGAGGCAGACCGATACAAAGGTTGATGTGGTTAACATCATGACATGCTGGCAAAAACCTATAAATGTTTAGATTTGGTTTGCACCCTTTTGCTCTCCCACAAAATATCAATAAAGCACGCCAGAGTGGGAAATAAATGAATTTTCTGTGTGTTCATGGTGTGCACAGAATTGTCTCAGTAGGTGGGTGCAGGACTGGGAAAAGAGTGTCCATTTCTGAGACTGTTTTTGTGTATGCAAACACTGAGATTTCACCCAGCAAAGGCACAGTGAAAACATACATAAGTGTTGGGGACACAATGAGCGAGAGCTGACATTTTGCTTTGGCTTGATGAAAATGTTCTTGGCGGTATTTTGTTTTTTCCTACACGCAGGCTTCAATCAAAATGCTTTCACCACTGACAGGTGACTCACAACATTAATCTATAATGTTCTGTTTGATATTCAACCATTGACATTCATATTGCATCTGCACTTTGAAGCCCCTTAAGTTTCCCCTGTTGTCCTCGACATAATGTCCAATATGCTTTTCCTTTTTTTTTTTTTTTTTTTTTTTTTTTTTGGCATCAGTAATCAACAGAGTTTATGGGAGATATGATTTTAATTTTTATTAAAAAATAACACTGGCACAAACAATACCACTGCCATGAGACAGATGTTAGTAATTATTCCAACTGTTTGTTATGGTAATTATATCAAGTATAATAGTATGTTGATTTTTCAAAATGCTTTAATTTAGCAACTTTAATGTTATATTTAAACCACTTTTTTTTTTTTTTAAATACCTACCTACAATATTAGAATTGAAGCATTGATTATTGGTAAGACTTAGATACTGTCATATTCCGAAAATGATCTGAGAGTCTACTGAGGTGATGGTAATGTTTGTAGTGCATCAACACAAAGACGACTTACAACTAAAACATACAATATATATGTTGGTCAATGGGGAGGCAACAGTCTTGCGATGTTGCAGCCCACATACAGAATTTTTAGTGAGGTTTTACATTATTAAATGTCTCATAACTGTATTGTGGTGAGAATTAAAGATTAATTCACTCTCAAATGACAGCAAAAGTATTTAAAGTGGGAAAAAACAACAACTTCATGCAACAATTATAAATGTTATGCTCTATATGTAACTTTACTGTGGGCAAAATGTGTATGTGTGTGTGTGTGTGTGTGTGTGTGTGTGTGTGTGTGTGTGTGTGTGTGTGTGTGTGTGTGTGTGTGTGTATGAATGTGTATTATTATGCTTGAGAAGGCCAGGTTGAGTTGTGGGCATAATTTTGAAATAGGAAGGTCATTTTAGCCAGACCTCACATTTAAAATGGACAATTTTATGAGCAGGGTTACCCTAATTCAACCATTTAAACTAATGGAGCTGCTCTAAGGGCAAAATCAGACATTTGTGAGTCTGTGTTGTGTTATTATGTTGACGACAGGAGACATTACTTTAATGTCAGATTTTTATATTTTCACTCCTCATAATTATAGCCATTTCCATCATAGAGCGTGTTTCAAAGCATTGCTACTAAATGCAACTGCATTATCTTAATTGTAGCCGTTGAATTACTTCAGATCTCTGCAGCTTCAAGATAATCAGTTGGAGAGAGCATGGTAAAATGGTAAGCATGCTGTGTCTCTCTGATGATGAAAGGTATTTTCTCAGTATTTAAATTTATCTCTCATTACGAGGAAAACTCTCCTCCCAGGCTTCACAGTTTCACATGTGTTTCATATGTGGAGGATGATTTTCAAGTAAGGCAGCAGATGAGGGTGCTCGACCGCCTGAGCAGAGCCACAGAGCGGCGTCACAACCCGGGAACCTGACAAGACGGTCTATCCATCATAACTCCCTGCCTCAGCACCGACACCTCAAATAATACATCAGCAAAAAGGAGAGGAATAATGAGTCTGGGACCATCACACCTGTCCAGATAAGCCACCACGGGGGAAAAAAATGACTCCGCTCTTACCAGTGGCAATCAAGCGACCACAGCAGGAGAGACAGGGCACAGCACAAGAAGTAGCTCCATATTCCAATTAATGCATCAAACTCGACTCCTGCTGCTGCAGACTTGGCAGCCCATTACAACTCCTTCTCCTTCCCTTTTTACTATCTCCCACTTCTGAATGAAGAACTGCCCTCCAGGGTTAGACATATTTCCTGCAGATCCAATTTCACCTGTGTGGAGCACTGTGTCATGCTGTCAGGAGAATGCCACTCGTTTTCACCCCTTTCTCTTATAATCAGTTCGTTCAATTTAATCTTGTTGTGGGAGAAGGGGGACAGACAGAGATTTGGTGCAGTCTTCACAGGTCATGATTGTTGGTGTCGACTGAGAATATATAGTGTGAATATATAGATGGCGGTGCATCTAAGGGTGCACATTTTTGATTCGGGGTATTTTTTTTTTATTGTGAAAATGAATTTAAATCTCTCTGTCTGGGGAAAAGCAAATGAATTCACCATGCAATCAATACTCTGTGTGATGTTTATCTCACAAAGGCAGCTCTTGTGCCACTTTACCACCCAAGTCTGTCAATCAGAGACTGATGGGAGGTGAGAATGCAAATTGCAGGTGCAGAGGCAAAATAAATAAATAAATAAAAATACATAAAT